>NC_056744.1:476227699-476240199 GCF_019279795.1 Protopterus annectens
ACCTTCTAATTGTTTCCACCAATTAACTTTAGTAGTATCTTCTGGCAGTTTCCCTGTATTTTGGTTGTTTCCTATTTCCTCTCTGTTTCCTGGGTGGGAGCAGTGTGCACACCGGGTTAAACACGCTCACAGTAACTTAAACTGCGTGTACACATCCCTGCGGTGTTACACGCCATCCTTACACGGTGTTAGCTAGGCTGATTCATGCTAAAACGCGCGCACACCGCCTTACACCGCGTGCACGCCCAGCAAACCGTTGTAAACAGTTTGCAACACGCTCCCACAAGTAGAACCTGCCTCACCGCCGCACACGCGCATGCATATATCAAGAAACTTAGAGTGTAGGGATAGCGTATGCCCTCAATTTCTTGACATTCCCAGTGTTCTGTTGGGACACACCTCCTCCCTGATGTCTGTCTGTCATCTCTTACCTTACATTGCCCTCCAATCTGGTACATTTCTTTCTATCCTTCCCCATGATGTCACCTACCTCTTACTCTGTTCCTCCCCTTCTCTAACTCTTACACGACTCAGAAAGTGCTCATTACTTATGTGGCAGTGTGATTCAGTATTAAGCCTCATTTACATAGGATTGCCTAGTAATGCTTAGTTACATATCTTACGAGCTTCCCCTTGACAACCACTAAGCGGAGGCCATATTGTTTTTGCTCTGCAAGTCCTCCATTGACATTTCATGTAATATATAAATCCCACAATTGTGGGCTTATAAGCCGGTTTTCAGTTTTAGGTAGCACCCGTTTGCTTGGTGTGCGCTACAGATTAAACACATAAATCCCGTGAAAAAAAAAAAAGTTATATAACTTTTTGCAACACTTTCATGCCAATGGCTACATATTTGGCCATTGGCATGCTAATATAACAAATGCACCCTTTATTTGGAGCTGACATAGCTCCGTTTTAATTTTGCAGAAATGTACTCAGTTGTCAGCTGAGTACATTTCAGAATGTACGTCCGTTACGGACTGGTTTGGGCAGTGGATCGCTCACATACCTCATTTGCATATCTTGGAGCTGCAAATGAGGTATTGGTATTCACGCCCACTCCGTGTAAGAGACGTGTTAGCTGTCTCTTACACGGAGATTTGGGCTGTTGCTGAATCAGGAGGCTTACACGGAGGCTTACACTACTCTTAAACTCCGTGTAAGCCTTCCTGAATCTGGCCCATGGTTTGTTACCCATTAAATATTATTATTAGTTATCGTAACTTTATATTCATGCACCCTAAGTATAGGGAATGGAATTTTATTGTATTTCCTATAATGTATACTCAGGGTATGCTTTTGTCATCTACATCTGAAGGAACTCATTTAGCTATAGATAATGATCTAAAGTACTGGTATCAGTTGATATCTGATAATAAAGTTAAAAATCTAGATTTCTTAAAACAAGAATTTGATCTAAGAGAAACTTGCTGGTTAGAGGTTCAGACCTTTAGACAACATCTCATTAATAAAATAGATTTAATGTCTATAACTGTTAAAGAATCTATTCCAACACTGATTGATTACTTGACATTAAATTTACAACATAAAGTTTCTGATAAAGGTAAACTTTCATACATACATAAAGTTATCAGACAAGAAACTTTTTACAGTGTAGATTCATACTGGAATTATTTCACTTCTATTAATGGGGACCCACCAAATCAACAAGATAAACAATATATATTGGAATCTGCTTATAGAACTACGTCTTCCATTGTCTGGAGACTTTATACATGGAAATTTTACATAGATCTTTTTATACACCTTTGATGATGAATAAAATAAATAATAAAGATAATCTATGTAAGAGATGTAATGTAGAAATTAATGCTGACTGGGCTCATATGTTTTATGACTGTATAAAATTGAAAGAATACTGGAAGTCAATTAATGAATTTTTGCAGGCTCTTTTACAGATAATTTCATTATTTCTAAATCTCTTATATTATTCAACACACCTGTACCTCAAAGTGTTAAAAGGTTAAGCTTCCTTGTTATGGTCTATTCTAGCAGTGGCTAGGAAAATAATAACTAGAAATTGGATTTCAGATACACCTCCTTCGTTCAATGAATTTAAAAATGTTATGAATATAGTGTGCCATATGGAAATAAACACAATTAGGACTAGAACAAATAGAAAAACATCTTATTTTATTGTATGGGATAATTTACAAAATTTGTTAAAAAAATTTTAATTTCAATAGCATGGTATTTTAGTTTAATTAATTGATCTGATTGTAGTGGATGTCTTTGTAAATACTTGAATTGTTTTGTTGAATATTATAATAATACCTATTTTAATTACTTGTATAAAATTGTTATGATATTTCTCTTATATGTTAAAACAATAAACCTGTTTTGAAAAAAAAAAAATAAAAAAAATAAATAATATGCAGCCTTTATTTGATGCTGTCATAGCTCCATTTTGGAATTTGCAGAAATGTACTCGGTTACAAACCGAGTAAATTTCTGCAAATTGCACTTGTCTTGCATGGACTATTGCAAGCTTCCTGGATTGCAATATCACCTCATTTGCAAGGATTTCTCCAGCAAATGAGGTGATTTGCATACCAGGGCTTAGTCCGTGCAAGATTACTGCTGGAGCTCTCGTGCACGCCCCTGCCGTCTGTTCCTGGATCGCACGGCAGACATATTGCCTGTGTGAGCCACTGCACTCATCTTGCACTCCGTGCAGGCTTTTGAGAATCTGGGGGAGAGTTATGGCATCTTTAGATAAAGAGTCAGGGAGATAAATTGATCTCTGCTCCCTTTATGCAGCATAGCTCTAGAACTTTATAAGCTGGAAAAGGGGGTATGAGTTCTAGAGTGAAAGCTCACTGCTGCAAGACTATTTCTCTTCTCAAGCTTACTGTATGCAACCAGCATTTTTATTAATTGTTCTTACACTGCTGAAGAAATACACATCAAGAATGCTGCTTTTGCTGCAGGATATCCTTCTTGGACACACCACTGTACCTCAGTGAAATCCATCAGCTTGCTCAAATGCAAACACTTTATTGCTACTGTATGATAAAGTACAGTTGTGTACACTTACCATAAATGTAGATGTTCAAGTGCATTCACTGTTGCAGTCATCACCTGTGAGTTATTCCTGCTGTGGAAGCCTTCAGCCGGCCCGAATACCAGAGTCAATGTTTTTCTGCATCTGCTGCTGTCGCTTGCAGTCTGATGTCAGGACATCAGTGCTATAAAGGAAGGCAGTCGATGCCATTACATCAACTTTTCTTGCCCTAACCAGTCAGAGTCCCAAGTAAATGTGGTCAAGTGGTTCTGTTGGCTAAAAGCCACCATTAGAAACTTATGTCTCCCTAAGAAAGAAGATGTAAGGGGTAAGAAGGGTGGGAAACCAGGACTGCAACAGTGAATACACTTGATCATCCACATTTATGGTAAGTGTACACAACTGTACTATGTTCTTCGTGTTTCACTGTTGCAGTCATCACCTGTGGGAGGATTCCCAAAGCTGAGGAAAGGGGTGGTAGGATTAGTAAGAGACCTAGGAATGGGTCAGCAAACCCTGCAGAACTGCAGAGGCAAACCCTGCCCTAACCTTCGAAAATAGAGGTAGGCGGTAATGCTTTGTAAAGGTATGGACAGCAGTCCAGGTGGCAGCTTTCAGGATGTGCCTGCTGGGAACTCCTCTGAGGAATGCTGTGGAAGAGGAGGCTGCCCTAGTGAAATGGATTTGAATAGACTTGGGGGGGGGGGTTCCCATGCAATGTGTAGCAGAAATTGATACAGTGTGATAGCCATTTGGAAATGGTTTGTTTGTAAATGGGCTTCCCCAGTGCCCATGGGGCAAAGTTGACAAGTAGTTGGTCTGTTTTCCTGGAGGGTTTAATGCAGTGCAGATAGCATCTGAGTTGTCTTTGCATGTCTAGTGAGTGCAGAATTCTTTCCCCCTTGTTTTGAGGGTTAGGAAAGAAGGTGGGTAGATGTATGGCCTGGTTGAGAGTTACATTAGATACCACCTTGGGCATAAAGGAGAAATTAATCCTCAGGGAGACCCTGTCTGCATGGAAGATGATGAAGGGCTCAATAGCCATCAGTGCCTGAAGTTCTGAAACCCCTCAGGCTGAGGTGACAGCTAGGAGAAAAGCAGCCTTCCAGGAGAGGTATCTTAGTTCTACTGAAGCAGCAGCTTTGATAGGTGGTAAAGTTAGTTTTTCCAAAACATAATTCAGGCCACAGGCTGGAGTGGGAGGCCTTCTGGGAGGTCTGATATTAGAAACCCCTCTGAGAAATTGGTTAATCAAAGGATGGGAGAACAGGGGCTATTCTGTATCAAAAAGAGGTGAAATGGCTGATGCGTGGATTTTAATAAAGGAGAAGGAGAGGCCACTATTAAGTAGCTCTGCTAGGTAGTCCAGGGTAAGAGGGATGGAAGGTTGTGAGGTACTGCCCCCTCTGGACTGGTCCCAGGAGCAGAATCTTTTCCATTTTCCTGCGTAAGATTTTCTGGTGCTGGGCCTTCTGGCCTCTGTGATAACATCTAGGACCCGTTTGCTTAACAGGGGTCCATTGTTTGCCTTTAGAGTATTAGCCATGCTGATAGACTGAGAGTCTCCAAGTCTGGGTGCAGCATCCCCCCCCCACCTGAGTTAAGAGGTCTGAGATCAGGGGAAGCTACCTGGGAGGCTGTAAGGTCAGGCTGCGCAGTAAAGGGTACCCATTTGTCTAGGCCAATCTGGAGCAATGAGGATGGCCTTTGGTCTCTCCAGGCTTATTTTGATCAGTACCTTGAGAATAAGAGGCAGAGGAGGGAATGCATACACAAAGAGGGTGTTCTATGCCTGAGGCGTCGGTGGTAATGGTCTGCCTGGTTGGGCAGAGGGTGAAGGGAAGACCCTTGTTCTGGCCACAGGCCCCTGCCCACCAGAGAAACTTGGCCCTTATACAGGGGATCAGAGGAAGAGAGGTCTCTAGAGTTTGAGAGTGCTGACACCAAAGGTTCTTTAGGTACCACTGAATTTTTCTCATGTGAAGCCTGGCCAGAGGAATTAGAAGTATGCAAGATGCTATAGATCCCAAGGCTTGCAGGAACTTCCTCGCAGTAAGGTGACTTCTGGAAGCCAGCTGGGTAAAATATAGAGGCAAGAAGCTCCACTTTTCTGAGGATAGGAAGGCCATTTGGGATGTTGTGTCCAGCAGTGCTCCCAAGAAAATGATCTTCCTGGAGGGTGTTTGCTTGAATTCTTCTCATTGATGGTATACCCTAAGGAGGTTAGGAGGGTTTTGACAAAGAACAGGTCCTTGAAGAGCTTTTCTTTGCAATCTGCCTGAGTGAGGCAGTCGTCCAGATAAGGGTAAATTTGTATATTTTTCTGTCTGAAAAAAGGCTATTGCCAGGCTAGGCATTTTGTGAATACCCTGGGAGCAGTAGATAAGCCAAAGGGTAGCACAGAGAACTGAACGTGTTGTGAGTCTGCTCTGAAGTGTAGGAATTTCCTGCAGGATTCCCTTATGGGGATGTGGAGGTAGGCATCTTTTAGGTCTAGGGTCACTAGCCAGGCATATTTTGTCAACATAGGCAGCAGCTGCTCCAAAGTTAGCATTTTGAATTTGGGGACCACCAGGGAGGTGTTCAGAATAGATAGATCCAGGCTGGGGTGGCGGGTGCCATCTTTTCTGGGGACAAGGAATCGTCTAGAATAAAAGCCTTTGCCTGTCTGATCTGAGGGGACAGGTTCTTCTGCCCCCTGGGATATGAGAGTTTGTACCTGTTTCAATGCCTCTGACCACTAATTTGGAATTGGGAGTTCGTTGAAAGAGAATTTGTATCTCTGAAAAATTATCTTTAAGACCCATTGGTCCTTTGTTACAGAAAGCCAATTTTCTTTGCAGAGGGAGAGCCTTCCTCCTAGCTTTTGGAGAGTGAAAGGTGGGTAGAGGTGGGGAGAGGGAGTCATTAAGAGTTTTTGCCATGGAAGGGTGGCTTAGAACTCCCTGCCTTTGGGGCGGAAGTGGTCCACTGTTTGGTTCTCTGCTGCCCCTGGGATAGGGGCCTGGGTGGTCTGTCCCTGCAGGGCTTACCTTAGCCCTGTCTGCTAGGTGCAGGGAAGGACCAGTGTTTAGAGGGAAATTTCCTGCTGAACCTGGGAGGTTGAACCTGAAAGAAATCCTTTACTGTGTGCATAGATTTTGCTTTGTCTTCCATCTTTTTTAAGCACCTCTTCTGCCTTTACTCCAAATAATCGGTCCTTATCCAGGGGTGCATCAATTAGTTTCGCCTTGACATGATCAGGGAGAGGTTGTTCCTTCAACCATGCATGTTTCCTAATGACAGATCCTGACACTGCTGCCCTGCTTGAGGCTTCTAGGGCATCATATCCACAGTGTAATGAGTGTTTGCTCACTTGACAAGTAGAGTGCAGTAAATCTGCTAACCCCTTTGAACTGGCACTGTCAGGAAAGGTTAACATCTTTTGGTTTAATAGTTCCAAAGTGTGTTATTGATATTTTAACATATGAAACTGACAGTAGAGTGCTCTGATAGCTAAGGTTGCAGAGGTGTATACTTTTTTACCCCATCTGTCCAGAGCTCTGGAATCCTTGTCAGAAGGAACAGGATTCTTGGCAGAACTAGTCTTAGCTCCCTTAGGTCCCTGTGTAATGACCTCTAGGTCTGCAGCAGGATTTCTGTACAGGTATTTGTGAGTATTTGATACTCTGTAATATCTGCCAGGTTTACTGAGAGCCAGTGGGAGAGTGTCAGAGGTTAAGCTGGATTCATGGAAAACATCATCCACCACTTCTAAAATAGGAGGGATGGCCAGGGTCTGTGCTGGGCCAGGTCCAAAAACTCTCTATGTCTTTTCTTAGACAGGGGGAAATCCTGAGATTCCCACTGGAAATTTTCCCTGAGGGTGTGAAGGGTTTCCCCAAAGGAAAGGTCTTCTGGTGAGGAGGCAGAGGGAATGGATTCCTCTGCATCTGAATCCTCATAAGTAGTCAGGGGTTGTTGTTCCTCTTCAAAATCTGAATAGTCAGATTCCTCAGAATCCTGTTCTGTCATAATTTCTGGGGAAGGGTGCCTTTTCCTTTTAGAAGTTGTTGCCTGACTACACCTAATAAGGGAAATGAGCTCTTCCACCATTTTAAGCATTTGTGCTTGGGGTGGAAGAGCTGGAGCAAGATGGTGGCTAGAGGCAGATATTCTGTGCGAGGACTGGCTTTTAGGCCTAAGAGTATCCGTGGGTCTGAGATAAATGGTAGTCGGATGAGAAGACATTGTTTTTTGTCTAGATTCAGTAGTGCGAGAGTCCTCCTCAGAAGCTGGTTCTTGTGTCGTGGCTCGGGACCCAACCGAGACAGAGACAACCAAAGGCTTGGAAGATGAAGAAGATTTCTGCAGCATACCGGACTCCGAAAGGGTCTTGGTAGAGGCCTGCATAGATATTGACTTGGGCATCAGGGGCTGCAAAAGCGCCTCACTGAATACCGAAGAACTGACAACCTGCTTAGCAGTAGAGTTGTCGGATGGCTTAGCCTTGTGTGGTCTGCCTCTATCTTTATCTCTACATTTTTTCAGAATATCCATGGATTGTTGGCTGATGGATGCCATTTCAGAATGCGAAGACAGAAGATGAAAATACCTGTCTACAATAAGAGCTCTACGGCAAATGGTTCTCACGTTAAAGAGGGCACAGAACCGGCAACAGGGGACGTCGTGGTCTGGGCCTAAACAAGTGACGCAGTATAAATGGAAGTCTCAGTGTGGGATCTGCTTTCCACAGGTGAGACAATTGTTAACTTTTCTGGACATCGGTTAGTGCAAGAAAAAAAGGATCCCCAATGGGGTACTTAGCTTTAGATGTTTTCAGCTGAAATTCAAACTCTGGTAGCGACCGACTGGCACACTTGCAAACTGCTTCTGCTACAGGCTCCACGGCAAGAAAGACTGATGTAATGGCATTGGCTGCCTTCCTTTATAGCACTGACTTCCTGATGTCAGGCAGCAAGCAACAGCAGCCGACGCAGAAAAACATTGACTCTGGTATTCGGGCCGGCCAAGGGCTGACACAGCAGGGATAACCCACAGGTGATGACTGCAACAGTAAAATACTAAGAACATCATTTTTCCCTTAGTCCTCTGGCAGTTACAGATATAACATATGTTCACAGGCCATGCATATGGGGTGAGGGGTCCATTAAACAAATGTGTAACACGTAGCATCAACCCCCCACCCCAGCTAGGCCAGTGAGACATACAGACACACAATAAAGGTAAACACACCACTGCTTCCCAGACCACCGGCAAGATACTACCAGTGGGAGAGACCTGCCAGGTCTAATCCTGAAACATAGACATCGATGTCCCTTGTGGGACACCAAAAATTAATGATCAGAGGCAGTCCCGGTAATGACTTATCAAACCAGGCTGTAGATGTACACGGACCAGTAGGTTGTGCAAGCCTGATAACCCATGGGTCGACACAACGTACAACATGTGTCCCAACACTGGGAGAGTGGGCAATGTGTAGTGGTGTGTTTATATCCCACCTGCACCCACAGTAAGGATGAGTGCTGTAGAGGAGTGGCAGGTGGGGGAACTATGGGTATGCAATTATGGGCCTAGGCGTGCAGTTGTTGGCTGGTGCAGTTGTATTAGGACCGCCCCTGGGATATAAGTAATTTTCCGAAATGGGCATAGCTGACGCCCATACCTCTCAACCCCTAAGAGCACAGCCACTGGACAGGACATAAATCATTGGGGGAACAAATAGGGACCATACCTCTGAACTGTCCCCGATTTCCAAGGATGTCCCTGATTTCGACTCAATTTCTAACTCTGTCCCACTTAATCCCTCCTAAAACTAGTGAAATTTGGAGGAAAGGTGGTGAATTACAAGTAATGAATAACAACAATTAAGAGTTATAAACATAATTTACCTCAGAAAATGTGTATGAATTCATATGCTCTGAGTCTGTCAATGCGTCAGGTTAATAGCACCAATAATTTAAATGTGTCCCTGATGCTGTTATGTCGTGTCCCTGATTCAGTTTGTATTTTTCCCCAATCGTATGAGAGGTCTGATAGGGAGAGAAAGCACATATTCCACTGACAACCTTAGAAAGATGATAGAATATTAGGTATGCAGTAGCATGACTTGGCTGAAGGATGTGGGTTCCAAAACCCAATCACTTGTTTGTATTGAAGAGTGTCAGTTCCCATGTATTAGCCAGATGGGTGCAGATTGTAAGAGGAACACACCAATAATATGAATCAAACTCTGGACAGGCCGTGGATTCCGTACAGTCGAACGGCATGCTGTCGCCTAATGGGCAGTCATTCGTGATACTGTAGGCATGTAATCCAATGTAATAGGCATCACAAGGTAATATCGTAGTCCTCACTCACAAACCAGGGGTGTGAGTGTCAGATGTAAACACCAAATGCAGTGCATTTGTAAGTGCCGTAGCAAGTGGGTGTAAGCCTGTTTGGCTGCCAGTATGCGAGTATTACACTGGTAAAGCAATGTAGAGGCTGAGTGTAAGAAACTGTAACCGGAGGTTAGCATTGCTTAGCACCACACAAACCCACTTACAACTGCTTTAATGTGCCTTAATCACTCCGTAAACAATGGCCTTGTTCTGCCCAGCAACAAAATAAACAGCCTCTGCAAGGCTCAAAACCAGGACCCTGCACCCACAGCTATTGTGATTTACCACTAAGCCATGGCAGCTATACAGACATCAGACCTTATCACAAACATATCATCCAGCGCAGTCATTCAACAGTATAGGAAATGTATTCCATCATGTAGATGTATGTGTGAGTGTTTATGTCCAGCATATAGATACATACATATATATATATATATATATATAGATATATCAGGAACATCCCATGTGACAACAAAGCATTACAAAGGAATGAAAAGGGAAACACCAGCAATGCCTGTATTATGTAGTGGTGTTGTCCTATGTAATATCAAGACTGTCTCAGAAAGATGTGTCATTCATACGTGCAAACATTTGTACATTGGCCATATACATCACTCTGTGCATGTTATTTACATTAATACAACAGTTCCTGTCCAATCATTATGTGAGAACAGTACTCTTGCAAGGTGCTGTGTGAGACATCATCATCATGATAAGGTAAATGGAGTAACCATAGAGGGACCGGTAGTGTTGTGTGTACAATGGGGTTGTCCGCATCATGTGTACCTGGAACATTTAGGAGTCATGTGCATACTAGGATCATGTACCGGAGAGACAGGGGTGAGGACAACTGGAGTATGTTGTGATGCATATTAAAAGGGTTACATGTGTCCAGTGGACATATGTGTGAAATGGACAGCTATGTATGGGGCAAATGTTGTTCTAGGAACTGATTGGCCTTTTGTTTCCGTAGGGTGAGAATGGGATGTGAGGGAAGGAGAGTAGGTATGCTCATGGAGGATAGGTAGGATAGGATGACAGACAAGACAGCATACAGGGTCGCTATATGACACATGTGGGGGGATATACCTAGGACGGGGAGGGGTGTTCGGCAGTCACAAGCCCATGAGCCCCCAGATGGAAACAGTGGGATGGAGGTCCCCAGCCATGGGCAGCCACCACTGCACCAAAACAGCTGAAAAGGTGGCAGTGCTGGGGGCTGTCTAGGAGGGGCAGCCTCACCCTGTAAATGTGACACTCTGCCCTTGAGCTGGTGTATCTGGCCTTGAAACCCCTTATTGAGCCTCCTACGCACCACATCCGGGACTGTAAGACAGCGGACATGTTCCTGTCTGGATCTGCTCCCGGGGGGACAAGCCCCATCCTCAGTGGCAGTACCACCAGAAGGTGGTGCAGAGCCAACAGAGGTGGAGGTCAAAGGCTGGGCCCCATTTGTGCTGGTGCCCAGTGCTATGGCAAGCTGAAGTGGGACAGGAGGTTCTGCCGGGACCTCCAAACCCATACAGCCTATGGTGTTGCAGTTTAAACACAGATATGGCTTAGTAATAGTCAACTGCATTCAGGATTACTTATAACAGCATGCATAGAGAGGAAAAGTACTTCAGAGAAGGGCTTGGAGACTAAAACCTAAGCATCATCTGTCACACATCTACCAGTACAGGGGTTCAAACCCCTGGCTGACTAGTCATTACTATTACAAGTGCATGCAGTTACTCCATGTGCCACAAAGCTGACATGTTGGTGTGCTGTAAGAACATATATGTGTGTTGGTGAGCGACATCTGCAACAGAGATATAGTAGACATACATTAGGTGCAGCACACATGGCTGTCCACATGAATGGATGTCATTGTCAACACAACCAAACTCTCTAATGGACTCACATTGACACTCTTTGCCAGGCCCACAAATACACTCCCAAACTACTTAGTTTGCTACACCGCTGTAATGCACAGGTACTACATGCACCACAGGGGATATCCGGAGGTTCTATGGGCTAGGGCATGTGAATGTGTTTGATATCTGTCGGTATGCCAATGGGAGTTATACTGGGAGTGACTGTGGTTGGGAGCATCATACCCCACATGCAGACACAAGGTGCCAGTACTGACATGCATGTGTGCATTGCTTCATGGGTGTGTAGTGGATGACTGTGCAAGATGGCTGTACAAGGCTGGGTGAGGGGTAATCCTTGGCATCACGCCACCCGGCAATGGTGTGCAGTGTGGTACAGGGATGTAGTGTCTGCAATGTCCCACACAGATGGGTAGTGAATGAACTGTCCTGACATCCTGGTTAACATTGTGTATGGCCATAGCTTTGCAATGCATGCCATGTCTGTGGTTGATAGTCCTTGACATGGACATTGCCCAGGATGTGCATGTCCCACAATAATGTACATTGACATGTACAGGTGTACATGGTTTGGCTGGCACATGTTGTGCACACAGACTGTTATCTTCAGATATGCCAATACTGGCCTGGTGTGGCAGGACCTGCTTATAGTCAGCAGGTTGACCCTGCACCTGCATCAATAGCATGATACAGGTATTGCCTGGTGACAGTGTCATCGTTCCATACAGTGCACATGTGTAAGGCATTGTATGGCCTCTGTGGATCACATTTGATGACACCACATATGTTACAGGCATCCAGTGGGGAACATAGTGAAAGCACATTGTCTGCAATTATGTGCCTATTGCACTGTTGTACAGGGTGCCATACCCTCTGCAGCCCACTGCAATCACACCATGCCTACTATCTGTCATCAATGTGCAGGGTACTAGCAACATAGCAGGATATTCTAGGCAAGTGTGTTTGTGTATAACACATGGGTTCAGGACGTATTCCGGGTAATAGTAGGGTTGCATATTTTGTTCACCAGGCCTTTTGCCAGATGTAGAGGTATGGCTTGCCAACACAGTCCCTTGGCTGACTGACATCTGTACTCCTCGTGAGGTGGACATTGTGACATATAAGATGGACACCATATAGGAAAACTACAAAATCCGCTCCCCAACACGTCCAGTGGTTAGACACTCACAGCCACCTCCACACAGGTTCTGA
>NC_056744.1:476242699-476257699 GCF_019279795.1 Protopterus annectens
GCAAAACCCACTGCCATGACAGGATGAAGAAACAAATACACACAACCACACTCAGCCATTTGCTGACACACACACTCAGGCATTTGCTCACAAACACACTCAGCCATTTGCTGTCACACATACACACAGTTGCCAGTGGTGGGATCAGAACTCCTGCCTATCTAAAGATCCCTATTACAGTACTACGCAGTTATGAGACACACCACAGAGATTACACATTTGAAGGCCATCAGACTGCCCTTCTAAAATTGAGGACAACAACAGGGAGACCAACAGTCACGAAGTACATAGCTGTAGACCTATGTGTTTAACTCATTACAGCTGAGTGACGTCTCCAGGCGTTTCTGCAGTTACACCCTACTGCTCCTCTAGGCGTCAAATATTGCCTGTTCATATTTGCATTAATAATTCCAAAACCATGTTACGTACAAGGTTTCGGAAAATTTTATCTTGAAGCATACATGATAGCAAACACAATTGTATTGATATATGACCTCTGTCAATGGGTATTTATTAAAAATGTAAAGTGATAACTTCAATTTTTAAATGCTGAAACCACGCCCACTAGGAGTTAAAGGTACACACTCAAAAGAGCTCTACTGGAGGGAATGAGTAGGTGTCCATTACAACTTGTATGCACAAACAAGACACATCATCCACAGGTAGGCCTGAGAGGTATAGTTGTAGCACAACAGGAACCTGAACTGGAGTATGGCCATCTACGGAATGGACAACTACTATCACTATACAGGGTTACAGTGGGCATGCTCATACACTTAGTAGCACAGGGCCGTTTGGGATGCACTATGACTACAACTACACAAGGTTATACTGGACATGCTTATACACTTAGTAACAAAGGGCTTGTTGGATGCACTGACTCAAATTACACAAGGTGGTAGCGGGTATGCTCATATACTTAATAGCACAGGGCTGTTTGGGATGCACTCCGATTCTAACCACTGAAGGCCATGGTGTGCATGCTCAAACACTTACATGTACAGAACACATTGTAATAGACTCCTATTGTAAACACACAGGTTTGCAGCTAGGTACATCTTACCTGTCAGTATATATGCACATCATACTGGTTTACTACCTGATACCTGTATGTGGCCCGTAAATTATATATCTGTGTCTGTGCTGTCTGATACACATGCATACATGTACATGAAGTACTGACAAATATATGTTATGTATACACATTCATGCATGTGTGGACATGACAGACACTAGGTTACCTGGGTCACACAGGTGGATGTTACCTACAGCATGTGTTACACACCTTGCTTCCCTGAAAGGCATACATTGATAGCAGGTTGTGGACAGTGGCATTATACGTGGAACAGTGTCATGTGCAAGCATAATGTGTGAGCCACCTTGTGTAATGGTACTGAGGTGCAGGTGTCAAGATGACCTCTCCCGACTGTGTTAGTAGTTGTCATTATTAGCAGGACTGCTACCCTAAGTATATCTCACATTGGTCATATACATAAGTTCTGCCGCTGTCTGTCACCTTACATGGGGCATTTGCTACCAAGCACATTAATGCCACGAGCAGTGATGTCATGGTATGGGTGACAACTGTAAGACCAAAACAATGAGTCAATGTCCTGCTGTTATTATGAGGTTGTCCAGTGTCTGTCATTCCGAGCTGTCATAACTGAACAACGAGCCTTCAACACAGAGCACATGCATCCATGTTACACGTGTGTGTGGATAATACCTAGGTCACATTTACCCATATAGCTGTATTCCAAGGCAAATGTCCTACACACAGAAGTAACACCCTGACACCTACATGACAATTGCATTGGATGCTTATGCTAACCAGTGCTAGATGTGTGGCTTTAGTCATCCATTTGCTCAATGTAGAACCTACAATGGGGAATACTGACATCTGTGCAGTGAGGAACACCTGGCTGAAGGCTCTGTAGTGCACAATTGCATACCACCATATAACTCAGATCCAGACATGTGGGCCATAACAGTGGTATGGACAATTCCAGGTGGTGGTGGTGTACACATATTCATAAAGGCTACTCACATGTAAAGACCACTACTCCAACATAACGCATCACAGATGAGTCAGGTGCAGGTGACAGTGGCAAATGCTGCATTCTAGGTTGTATCCTCATATACATCCACCACCTTGTTCCAAGACTACCAATACACATCCATATGTTGTTTGACATAGTATGGCAGACCACCAGATAACCTTCGAATGGTGGACTGTACCTAGGCCTACATCAACTGTGCAAAGTACTCATGTAAGACATAGCTGCATAATGTGTTATGCAATGCAATAATTCCACTGTTTGTAACCAGCTCAGTTGTACACATACCAGGGTCCCTCGGATGTTGTCAGCATTAACACGGTTGACTGTTGCTGTACACCTGTAAACAACTCCCTCTTGGTTGGATATGACCTAACCATACCTGCCCCGGATATGTACATCCCACACTTATACAACATAACACTCATACAACATAAATTACATTACCATAGCTTTCGTTTTCCTTTCTACATACAGGTGGCTACAGTCATTACACACATGCACATGGCAGATAGCATGCTAATAGTACATAAGGTTCGATATCTATGTTGACAGAGGTAATATCCCCTCTCTCCTGGTCACCCATGACACCTATCATATCATACAATACCCTATGTGGCATGTATGTCTTTAGACATGTCCACCTAATGCAATGCCTACAAACATACCCAAATAACAGGACCATAGGACCTACACAAGGCCTGTATTGACAGACTCAGGGAAATCCAGCTCTGCTCTGTATGTTCCTGCATAGTCACAGGTAATATGTTCATGACATGTACAGCCATGTGTGGCCACAGCTCCTGCATATACCCCATGTCAACAATTGCAAGTCATGCATGCTGTGTGCTGTCTGGACATTAGCCTTAGTAGCACAATAGCCAGTACATGCTGGGGTGAAATGTTTACAAGCCACAGACCTCGCACATGCTTGAATGAGTGTACTGCCTAGCTCTAACAGAGCGCATTGCTGGCATACTTCCAGTACACATAAGGTGTGTGTGGCAGATATGCTGTGCTCACTGTTGACCATTACAGTGCCCTGGCTTCACCACGGCACTGTCAAGTAACAGTTTGTAGGAGCATGACATGGAATAATGTTGTGTGTGTCACGCTGATATGTGATGTTGTAATATATGTACACTTGGCTACTCGGTGAAAGTGGAGGTGTCCTACCAGTACATGAATACAACATCCATTATGGTGTAATGCTCGGCTAAGTTTCACACATGGCGTGGGGAAGGTGTGGAATGTATCCTATTGACCTGCTAGTGCATGAACTGATGTAGACCGCATATGTGTACATGTATTGCTGTTTGTGTAGATTCCATGTGTGTGCAGTGTCTGATGTCTGAAGGTGACTGTTGTCTTAGTACATCATGCTGTTGCAATACAGCCTCAACATTGCCAACTGCATATGGTGATATGCTCTAAGTACAGTAAGCCATACATTAGGTATGGACAGATGTTTGGGCATGACTACTAAGTGGTGGGGCTTCTTTGCAGATGAATGATTACTGAGGACAGCTCACTGGTGTGTTACAACCAGTCCTACAATAATCTGTGTACCTGCTAAGATCTGGTCTTGTTAATTGAAGTGGAAGACAGACAATGCATATTGCTGTAAGGGTGACACTGAAGGCAAACCTCATGACACCTGTAACAGTAATACCTCCCCTGTGCATATATTGTGCATATATCAGCACAGTTGGCAAAGGAAAGAGTCAGTAAGCATTGTACCAGATGCGATAGTGCTGTACTTCTGTAGTACCTATCATGAGATAGGCAGGTGTTTGATTCACAGTACTGGCACGTGTGGGTGTGTGTCTCCATAAATGTCACGTATGGTTGGGAATACATCCCACATGTTATCAGTCTCCTGAACACTGTTGTTGACACGAGTACAGAGTGAAGTGTAAAAAGAAAGGCATAGGCAGGTGGTTAAACCTCACACATATAAAGTGTCTGCATGTGTGTGACATAGGTGTATATCTTTGTTAATACCAGTGTGTGTGTGTGTGTGTGTGTGTGTGTGTGTGTGTGTGTGTGCGGTTGTCCGGTTCCTGGAGTGAGGCTGTATTTTACCATAGTGAAATTTTAATGCCCCCTCCCCCCATCCACTCAATGCAATCTAGCATCCCTGTTGATATAATCAATCATAGACGGGCATACTGACCGCCTGTTAACATGTACACCCTGGGGTGTGACCTGTTGTTACATAGCCTACTGATGGACCGCCCTCCCCACATACACTCACTGCACTGTAGTATCCCTGTTGATGTCCTCAATCTTAGGCCATTCCAAATACCTGTACATGTGTAATCTCTGTGGCGCATCTTGTAATAGCGTAGTGCTACAATGATGGTATGCACATAGGCAGGGTTTCTAATCTGAACACTGGCAACTGTGTGTGTGTGTGTGTGTGTGTGTGTGTGTGTGTGTGTGTGTGTGTGTGTGTGTGTGTGTGTGTGTGTGTGTGTGTGTCAGAGTTGTGTTACTGTGTCTGTGAGTCCCTGAATGTGTGGGTGTGTCTGTGTTTGCATGCTGTCATGGCAGTGGGTATTACTGCTTCCCAATGAGAAACCACTATGTCCACTGGCCTTTACCCTTGTCAGCCAGCATACCACTCTTTTACCCACTCCACACTCCAGGTAACTATACCTGCCATGTCACCCACTATGGATGTGATGGCTCTGAACACAGTAGCTTACTACACATCTATCATGCTCTTGGATCATTAGAACAGTAAACATAATTGAAACATGGGAGAATATAATTGTGATGTGGAAGCTACAAAGTGCATGCAGGTATTGTCATACTGACCTGTGGGTAGTCAACATGTACATATGGGACTCCCACAAACACCAACATCCCCCGGCACATGCAACTACACCTGAAAGAGGAAGGCAGAATGTCAAGATCAACATGCTGTTAGTGTTGCTACACATGATACATACTGTCAAACGTACAAAATGCATTCTAAAACTGCAATACATGGTATGTCTGCTGCCTGTCAACACTACCCAACAATATTAATCTACAATTGTCTACCTAGTATGTTCACCCTGTGCATCGGACCATATGAACATGTCCCTGCACCGATGGTGTGGATGACAGGGATGTTGCACAGGCATCATCATATGCACAGGGTGATAATGTTTGTCAGAGGTCTAGGCTGTGCCATTGAATGACATCATGTGTGTGTGTTAGGGCCTGTGATATCATTGGGCATGTGTGGATGTTATGCATGTGTGTGTGTTGAGGTGTCCTACATTTGTTTCCAGTGTGTGTGTATGCATGCACACAGGTATGGCATGTGGCTGGCCTACACATGGGTAATATTGACAGCTGCAGACTGTACAAGGCAGGTTTCACAGTTCACAGTGTCCAGCCATGACCACGTGACCTGCGCCTGCCAGGGGTTGCACGGTCACTACCAGGCAGAGGTCCAGATTGGGTACCATCTGATGACACATGTCCACTGGAATCGTGTCCCTGTTGGGACCATCCATGACCATGTGCACGTGGCCTGCTGTGTCCTGGTGTGGACTGCACAGCACCAGCTGCACTGCTGCTGCTACCGCCACTATGGGAGTGGGCATGTGCAGTAGCATGTTCACGTAGACCTTCAACAGGTGATGTAGCTGACCTAGTTCCACATGCCTGATGCCACACTCCTACCAGATGTTCCAGCACAGACATTCCATGCTCGAGGATTGACATTTCATGCTGACGGACTCCCACCATGTCACCCAATCGTCTATCCAAAACATCTGCAAGATGATGGTGAGCATTTGCAAGTGCCTGGATGTTGTCACTTAATGAACTGACAGCAGCCCTCTGAAGCCTCAGACCTTCTCTGTTGTGTCATTCAACACGTGCCTGTGCCTCCATTACAGCCTGAAACATGCGTCTGGTGACTCCAGCTGATGTGCTTGGTCTCGCAGGGGCATGTTGGCCAGTGGTCCTCCTACGAGCAGCGCTGGGCACATGTCTGTGTGGGACATCACCAGTCTGTTGACTGGGATCATGGTGTGCAGGCACAACTTCCATAGTCACCACACTTCCCTTTTCCATGCTACCACCCACCAACTGTCCTTCCTCTATGGCCAGTGGTGATAGGCTATGTGCAGGCAGGGGAACTGCATGTGAGGATGAGGGGGAGACAGGTGGAATGGCAAACAATGGCACAGATTCAGCCCCTGACAACCCTGCCTGTGCCTCAATCATACTATCATCATCACTGCTAAAGTCTGTGGGGACACTAACATCAGGTGGACCACAGGAGGGCAACGCACCTACATCAACACCTGTGAGGGGAAGACAAGAACTGTACATCACAAGTTATACCAGACACACACAGACAGACAGACAAAGACACAGACAGACACACACACACAGACACACACACACATAGGCAGACACACACACACATAGACACACACAGACACACACAGACACACACACAGAGACACACACACAGACACACACACACACACACACACACACACACACACACACACACACACACACACACACACAGACACACACACAGATATACACACAGACACAGACACACACAGACACACACACTGGCACACACACACACACACACACACACAGACACACACAGACACACACGCTACATGCAGGTGATATGGCAGATGGCATTCAGCTTAGACAATTATAGTTTCAGCTTAGGCAATTATAGTGGTAGTTATCATACATCCCTGAGTTGCACACAACAGCATGCATGTGTTATAGCAGACAGCATGCACCTTACATAATTACAGTGGTGGTTAGCATACATACCTGTATTTTACCATTTGTGTTAGTAGACTATGCCCCATACCTGCAACACAATGCATGCACTTTGGACCATTGCACTGCACTGTCATGGTATGTGCAACATACACCACATGTTAACAGACCATCGCTGACTTTTGTACATCTGCCACTGATGCTTTGTGTTGGTCACTGCCCCTATGTGTGAGGACATGAGCAGTAGTGTATGTCAACTGCATACTATGTTTGCCTGAGCCCTAGCTTGCATATCTCCCCCAAAACAGTGCATGTCTGTTCAACATTATTCCGCCTACCCCTGAGCTGAGTGTAGACATTGTGCATGTGGCTGTACCCACATGCTTGACATGGCTGTCCCTACTTTGCAATGGTGCCACAGACCAGCACAGGTTTACAGTACACTGGCCTGCTGTGTGGTGTATGACCTTGTCAATCACATGTAGTATGACATGTCTTCTGCTGACGTGTTGAATGACATGCATACATGTGTAACACAATGGTGTCCTTTCCAATCTACAGTACAGTAATGGTGTCCCAATGCAGGGACGTGTTATACTAACATGGGCCTTCAGCTGATGTAATGTTGTTTGTCCACCCTACAAATATGCAGGGCCATACTGCACATTGAGCTAATGTTCATAGCCATTGCAGGGAATCATGTGGCTTCACAATTGCTATACAGTGTGAGCTACTGACACAGTTCATAGCCATGACTGTTCACATACAATACATATCTAATGTGGAATGTGACCCATGTCACTGAGGTGTATACACAATAAACCGTAATGTGGAATGTGTGACACAGGTCACAGAAGGGTCTACGGATGACACCCCTGCACATCTGCAACCATATTACTGATACCTGGCAACTATGCCCACACATGGCTAACTTACAATTACTCTATGTCCCACATGCCATCTGTGTACCTCACACATATGAGGAGCAGGCATGACAGTGATGTCTGACACCAGCAAGGTGAATGTACTGTATCTGTGGCTTGATGTGGATGTATGTGTATGTTGTGCAACACATTTATGTATTTGGATACTGCATAGGTGAATGCTTCCATGCCGTGACATACTCAAGATGGTCAAGACATGTTATATGGTGGTTTCATGTTATGCCTACACAAGCTGTGCACAGGTCTGTATGATGTTTAGTGTTTCACATTTGCAATATAACCATTACACAAAGGGCCATAGTTGTATTGTGTCAAGCCAATGTACAACAGGGTGTACACGCATGTACATCACTTCTACTGTGTGTGTTGCTGCATGTCTCTGGCCATCTTCCATGGCCATGTGTACACATGTTCAGTCCAATGGTTGTGATGGCCATCTTATTTCACATGTCAGTGTTATCCCATATGACATACACCCATAGAAGTCATATGCTTCTCTGAGGACAGGGTTATGCAGACAAAGGGTGGTATGTATGGGATGTGAAACATGTTTTGCAGGATAGTTGAGCAGTGTTGCTGTCAGCCCACTACATGTCATGGACATGTCTGATAGCACATGACATTGTGTGACATTCATAGCAAGGGTATACTCCACAAGGGTGTATCCTGTGGGCCGGGCATGCTCCAGCTCCAACACATTTAGAGTGTGTGCACAAATATGCTCTCTGTACAATACTGTTCGTATTCTCAACATGTGTAATGCTGATATGTAGTACCTGTCCCTATAGTGGAACACACCTCCACCATTGTATTCATTGTTGTCCACACATCTGGCAATGACAGTTTGGAAGGTTTAGTGTAGGTGTCTCATATAGTCTTCAATTGTTTCACATAGGTAAGCAGTGTGATGCATTGCAGGTCTGACCAGTGTCCATTAACAGGACCTCCATACATTATGTATACATGTGTTATGGCAGATAGCATGCAATTTATATGTTCCGTGCATTATCAAGCCTGGCAAATAATAACAATCTCACCTGACACAGGCTGCTGTCACTGCAAAACACCAGTGGTACCTAAACAGGAGTGTCACAGCAGTAAGATCATTATCCACACCTGTGTGATTTCTACAGAGTGCAATGTCTAAATTAGCACATAAGCCAGTACAATACACTATGCTATGGAGTGTGCACATCTGTGCATACATAGAGTTGCAGACTATAGAATGTGGCATGTGTGCATACATGCCTTGCATATGATGTTACATTACATATTGTACAGTAACACATGTAACTTTGTGATATATAGTTGTGTTTTATGTGCAGTAGTGACTTACCAGGCAACACCAGGCTCGGTGGTTGAGAGACACCCACCTCCACAATACCAGCTAAAGCTTGTGGCTGGAGGTCTGCAGGTGTCCCCAGGCCAGTAGCTCCTCGGTATGTGTGAGTTGGGGCTGGGTGAGTGGTCCCCCACCTGTTGCACCTTGTTCCCTGGCGATTGCATTAGCACGCTGTTTCGCCAGTCTTATCAGGTCAGTGCAGTTTCGGCGCAACTGTTCATAGGTGTGATTGTGACCACCAACATCATTTACCCTCCTGCAGAGTTCCTCCCACAGGGCATCCTGCTGCTGTGCATCCTGTGGCACATGGCTGAAGAGCGTTGTGTAGTTGTCGAGGAGGTATGGGATGAGGACCTTATCCTCCAAGCAGCTGTATGCTGGCAGTCTGCTACATGGCATACCTGGAAGACATAACGATGGCGACAGGTCACAGTAACTCACGGAGAAGTACAGCAGTACAGTTGAACATACATGTGTATCACATTTATTAAGATTACAAATACGTCTTTGTAAATCTACATGACACTAACACCACTGACATGTATAAGTCACACACATTTGACACTTACTAGTGATGTGATGTTATCACCATATATGTGTGTGTCATGTAATGATATTGCTCATACACCATGTGGATGTTGTCTTGACGTGGGCATGTCTGTTTGCCTGTAGTGGTGTCTTTACCTACAAGCACATGCCTGGATGTGTTCACATTAATGCAGTCGACCTTAATGCTGTGTATATGCCACATATATAGTAATACATAGTCATTAGGGACATTACCTGTGATCCTGCAGACTTGCAAGCATGTATGTGTTTTGCCATATACATCTACATAGCACTGTACAGCTGTGTAGCATCCTGCCATGTATTGCCTGTGTTGCACATGTGTAACACATGGGACAATAGCTAGCCTGATGGTATTTGCAGGGTTGGATATCAACTAGAGCATGTATGGCCATAGTGATCTAGTAGGCTATATGCCCTGGGCCATTTATGAGCCTAGGCAGACAGGTTACCTAGCTGTAGGCAACAGACGGGTAAGTTTCAGTGGCCAGTTCAAGCAGTGCCACAGAACTGATACACATGGTTACTAATATATTTGGCATGCAGTCATCACACCATGTCACAGAGAGGGGTGATGTGCAGCTTCACTGGACAGGGATGCATAGTATGGCAAGAGTATGTTAAGTGTATAGGACAGGGATCTGTTAGGCATGTTGTGATCCTTGTACTAGAAAGGTGGATATCCATGATGTATGTGTTTATTTGGGATCATGATGTGTTAAATGTAGCATGTTCAACACCTGTGGGTTGAACATGGTTTAATTCAGGGTAGGCTGCATGCTACATAGTGCAGCTAGGGACTGTGAAGGGCAGTGTAGGCCATCTACACATGGGCAATAACCCTTAAAGGAAATATGTGATCTATTATGGGTCACATGGGTGTTGAGTATGACTGAGCAGTTATCTCTATATTCCTGGATGGCACCCTGTCATAAATTAGGGGTGCCACATATGACTACCTGTCTTTTGTGATGACGTAACTATCAAAGGGAAGTACTGTCCAGCTGCATCCCATACACACAATTGCCATTATGTTGACCGCTGCCTAGGTGGTAGTTAATGGGTACAGAGTTTGCAACATAGGGGATGACAATGTCATACTTAGCTGTCAGATTGTGGTCATACATCACACACCACACATCTGACACACTAAGGCCCTTCTGTATGTTGAACTCAGCACACATTGAGTCAACTATTGCTCCTAGTTCATATTCATTTGCAAACATCAATAGGCTGATGCCTTCTGTGTTAGTCTGTGTGGTATAGATAACAAAGAGGGGGGAGTACCAGGAATGACCTGTGTATTACTGTGGCTGGCAATGGTTTGATGTGTGTGTATTTGTCAGGCACCTTCTGTAGTGTGGGTTCTGCCAGCAGTCCAGTTGCCAACCACTCCTGTGACATATAAATATACACCTAGTTTACTGAGTGTAGCTGGAACACAGTATGGATGATGGTGTCCTACGACCTGGCAAGGTCATGATATGCAGTGTGAATCAACCCTATTGTCACCTACATCTGTGCCGAGTACATCAATTATGTTGACCATGGTTCATGGCCATACAGACCAGACTTAGCAGGGTAGTTGTGCACTATGTCCCATTATCAATGGTGTCTCCCCCTTTGTGGGGTGTGATAACTGTTGCTGTGCACCATTTGGTGTGTACACAGCCTGACATGGGGCTATGATTGAACATGATGTGTATGTGGATAGCAGAATGTTCTTACATTTGTGTAGGATACACCCTGGGATGTTGACAGGTCCCACGAAAGCTGTATATATGGCTTTAGAGAGTGCAGCTTGTACGTGCATAGTCATTAGTACAGGGGCCCTGTACTGTACATGGATATATTACTAAGTGGACCTGTTGGGGGTGGGGGGGAGGTGGGAGTGGGTTTAGGTTCTCTGAGACCCTATCTGGATGAATGGGTGCTATTTCTGTAGGTGCAGTACGTCCCATGCCATAGTGCTGTGCAGCACGGCAGGTCTTGTTGTTGCCATTATGATTAATGACACAGCTATAGAATGCTCTGTGCTTGGCCTCATAATATGTGGCTGATTAGTTTCACAGTAGCTTTGCATAGTTTTATATGGTGTATCTGCATCTTACTGAGGCTGACCAAGGATCACCTACACTCATGTGTGTTCACTCTTGCAACAGTTACTACCTTTTGTGGTACAGTTTAAAGCATGGTACCACCAGTTTGCCTACTTGTTTGTGTTGGGTTGAATCCTCGTTCTGTTTCAATGGGACAATCACTGCACATATGTGACTGCTTAAGGTTCATTTGTGTAGGATTCAGCATTTGCACATTCATTGTCCATCTGCATGAGTGCAATGGCACTCACCACTCTGCTCTTAGGAAACATAACATTGGCATGGGAGACTAACTATGTGTAGCATACTGTTAGCCCTGTTTGTGTGACTACTGTGATCCAGGTCAGTGGGGTCGATGGAATCCAACATGCATTGAGCGCAGGTGTTGGTACATGAGGAGTCTTCCCAGTTCATAATGGAATAGTTGAGAGTAGCCATTATTATGGTTCTGTCTCAGACCTAATCTTCCCCATTATAGCCATTATAGCACATTATGACAGTTGGGAAGTCCGCGGCCTGGTGGGTGATCTGTCACAAGGTGCATTTTGAATTCCACTTTGGCACAAAGGTAGTTGCTTAGCATAATGCATCTGATGTTATGCTAGTGCAATTAGCGTGGGGGAGTTCATATCCTTCAGGAATATGGACACACCTGTGACCCGTGTGTTCCAATAAAGGATAATGGGCAAAAGGTGAGATATGCGTTATAACATGGTCATGCAGGTGTGCACTCCAGAGTCTTGAAACATGTCTCAGCCACTGCACAGATATGTTCTCCATGTTAGGGATTGACATATGTGTGCCCGTATAGTGTTTCTGACATATATCATTGTGTAGTGAGACCCGCAGTTTATTGCTTGGCTGTCCCTGTAACAGCAGTGGACCCTCACTTGAACCATGCATGATGAAGGCACTATAGGGGAAGCATGAGCCTTAGGCAGTACCCAGATTCCCAGGGGTGACAGGTGCAGGCCCTGTATGGCAAAGCATCATGGTCTGTCAACCATGTTATCCCAGGATGACAGATACTGGATACCCTGTGACATGCACCATTACACTAGACAATTGTGGAATACAATCCTTTTGTCCCTGTACTGCAGTATCGTTCTGGCCAATGGCAGAATGCTACCCTGGCCTTGGGACATACCTGCATGGGCTACAAGACCTTACAGTTCCTACATGTGTTTCCATGCAGTCCAGGCTACTGCATCACAGGTCCTGCACAACAACATGGAATATGCCAGAGCCATGTGTATAGTTCAAAAGGTGGTCTGAGTGTATGATTATGTGGCTAATCGTGTCAGACAGGCAGCTGACAGTATGTATGCCCTCATATAGGTTGGTGTGTAACATAGTGCTAGAATTTGCATTCACAAATGAGTACTGCTGGGCATGTTTTCAGTCATGTGTTCAGAGGTGTGGCACAATTATGCAAACTATGTCATACAGTTTGTGTATTTTGGTGTCTGTCTCTTCCTGCTTCGGGGGTCACTTGTTTGGCCAGATACTTAGACGTGTCTGTGAATTTGTGTGATTTCTGGTAGTGTGTGCGTCCTTACTGTGTTCTGGCAAGGGTATGTGTTGGTTGTGTTGATGAGCTGCATGTGTTAACCTACACCTCATGACTGTCCAGTCCAGTCATGGCTGTAGACTGAGCTGCCTTCCAGCTTATCCCTGTAGCTGCATCCCAAACAATGTGTGGGGCATGGTGTTAGGTGGGTCTGGCAGTGTACATGGCATAGAGATTACATTCCCCCAGGATGGCCACATACACAAAGCTGACATTAGGAAACACCAGTAGCTGACTAGTGAACATGCCTGTATGAGCAGTCAGTACTACAAGTACCAAGTACTGTATTTAGTTTACATATTGCCTATGAAGATGTTATAGACAGTGATGCTCACATGTAACTATTTGTGTTATGGACGTGACAACACTGGCTATTACGGAAACATTGTAGCTACCTTTAGCAGCAATCCTCCTCTGAGGAGCACATCACATCCTGTTAGTTGATTACAGATGATGCAAGTGTCTACAGGTCTGTTTCCTTCTCTGGGTATATACTCACATATCCACCAGGACCATGAGCTCTGTTGGGCACAGACACCCACTCTCCAAACAGAGTCATGTATCAATAGGATCTGATGCCGCTATCAACATGATCAGGATATAATCAGATAGTGTGAGCCATCACCTATGAAGTGGCTATTACACATCGGCAGCTATCTCCTATATCTTACACTCCTACTGCAGATGTTACACTGGAGTTAAAGATGATATGTGACCTGTTTTATTACCAGTGCTGTGCACTAGCTTACATACAGTATGTGCAGGCGGCTGTTAGGTTGGCAATGAAAGTTTGGGCTACACAAACCTGGTAGTTCAACCAGTGTGTCTCTACTCTCAATATCCACTCTATGTAGGTGTGCACATAGCCATTTGGCCCAGCCCTGTAATAAGGGTCACTACACATTTGTATAACATGTACACATGCACAGCTGTTATTGCTTGCAAATGATAGTAGAGAGGTGGATATTACATGTGTTATGTGCATGGATAGTTACCTGGCTCTTCCAGTTATCTTTGCTATCATGCTGCTAACCTGTCAGATGAATACTAATGCTATGTATCCTGTCATTGAGTATTGTAATTGCCAATAGACATAACTACTGTTTGCATAACATAACAGAATTGCTGTGTAGAATAGAATACAGATCTGCCTAAAATACTGTACATTACACAATTATTGCCACAATATCCCACAATGCACACCATATTTGCATGGTAAGCCCACCTTTAACATGTTCATCTTACTTATACACCCATACATATGTCGACTGTTACAATATATCAACATATACTACCCCTGTTATAGCACATACTTGGACCAATCCTGACACTGACAGTGGCTGGAAGCGAATTGGTGGGTTCCAAGCCCATATCATCCCTTGTGGTGTATGCGGAGTGTACCATGTGGCCTACAGCAGTACACACATAGAATACTACAAGCATTTCTATGGCTCAACAATACATTGCTACAAGATAGCTATTTCCACTATATGCATTGATTACACTGTAATTCTTACAGTACAGGTACTACATACACAGACATACTACATGTTATACATACTGTCTTAGTAATCGGAGGTGTTAATAACTAGTGTAATACTCATTTTCGGTTCGTCTTTCAGTGTTTTTTACTGTCCTACAGCTAGATACAGATGGTTTG
>NC_056744.1:476592699-476662699 GCF_019279795.1 Protopterus annectens
CTGCACCACATGCTCCAAAGACTTCAACCTCATTACCACAATCAACAGAACATGCTGGAGGGGCAGTTACATAACCCAGAGACTGGCATGCACTGAAATAGACTTCCCATATATGTCAAGCAGAGCACCTCACTGGCTGTCTTCAAGAGAAATCTTGATGAGTGGATGGGAAAGAGAAAGTTCAGCCTGGGGATCACTCCAGTGGCTCTGGGAACTAACGTCAGGTGGCACGATGCCAGGGCACTTCTATGGGCTAGGCTTGTAAAGGCTCCAGGGCCATTAGCCTAGTACACACCTATGAACCTATGAGTTCATGAAAAGTTTTTCTGGAAATGAAAGGAAAATCTAAAAAAGCTGTTAAGAGAAATTTTTTGGGGGGTCAGAATATTATGAAACATTATAAGAATAAAAACAGGGTCATATCTATATACAGTCTCCCCATTTATGTACTGCAGCCACAGGCATTATGTATGGCAGTCATAGCCATTATGTACTGCGGCCACAGCCACAACTTCCTCCCACTTTTTTATACTGATTTATCAGCTGCAGTTAAGGTTATGATCAGCTTCTCCCTCCTATATGTATAGTGTAGCCATGACTCAACATATAGCATCAGAACAGCATACTCCTTGTGGCATGTCCTTCACAAGGTTTCCATTATACATGGTTGGCCACCCCCACAGCTACAGGCAGGTGCTCACTGGCAGTGCAAAGACAGTGTCATGGGTTTCCAATTACACACACACACACCATGACATCTGTCTCACTGACACTTGCATCCAGCAGAGGATTTGTTGCTTTTAATGAATTACTACACAGAACTCCTTTATTAATTCTGAGATTCACTAAAGTTATACAGTCTTTATGGTAATGGGTGGTGTGTATGAAATGGCACCAATACTTTACATCTTTCTAACAAGAGTGAGTTTGCATGGCAGCTATGCTATTGAGAACAAGGAATGCCATTTTTCTGTGAATCACTGCTATTGCGCAATGTTATACCTAAACATGTTGGCATTAACTGTGCAGACTACAGTGATCACAAAGCATGCGGATAATATGTTAATGCATATGGCATGTATACAGCTGTGGTGCCATATTTGAAGGCTATATCCATGTCTTAGTGCACAATGCAGTGCTATGGACATACAGTAGTACTACAATGCAGTTATACATTGAGCAAAGCATGAGCCACAAGCATGTATCCATACAGTTGGAGCTATAATCTTGCTCCTTAAATGGACCTCTTTGTGTGGTCATTGCTGTATCAGGCTGTACAGAATGTAGGGCTCCATTGTATTGCGAAAAAGGTTCATAGGTTCATAGGTACTAGGCTATCAGCCCAAGGGCCTACGTAAGCCTAGCCAACAAGGTTCCCTGGCTTATGCCACCCAAGAAAGTTATTTTCCTGTGCCACTGTCAAGCAGAGACGTAGAAGTGATCCCTGGGGTGTATTTCCTATTTCCCATCCACTCATCAAGATTTTTCTTGAAGAGTGCTAATGAAGAACTTTGCTTGACATAGATGGGTAGCCTGTTCCAGAGTATGGGAAGTCTCTGGGACAGGAATCTATCCCTCCAGCATGTCCTGTTTATTGTGGCGACAAGGTTTAGGTCCCTAGAGCGTGTAGCTCGGAGGGATTGGGATTTCTTTAGGTGTAGCATTTCCAACAGTTCTGGGTTTGACATAGCTTTATATGTTAGGCAGAGATCACCTCAGAGTAGGCGATATGCTACAGAGTAAAGCTGGAGTTTTTTGAGATGGTCAGTGTAGGGCATTTGTTTGAGGCCAGTAATCCTCATTATGAGGTACTTCTGTGGCCTTTCTAGCTGCTGCAGATGTCTTGTGAGGTACATTCCAAAAGGGGTGTTGTACTCTATAATGGGTCTAATGGGTGTCAAGTAGAGAGCAACAATGACCTCTTTTTTCCTGGATGAGAACCCTTTTATGAAGAGGTGTGCCACATAGAAGGACTTCCTGACTACTGTGGTGATGTGACTATCAAAGGAGTGACTACTGTCCACCTGGGTCCCAAGGTCTCTTATCACACATTCGGTGTTAAGTAGATTGCTGCCTATGTGGTAGTCCATGGGTACAGAGTTTTTACCAAAGGGGATGACACTGCACTTTTTGGCATTGAGCTTGAGGCCATGGCTCTGACCCCAGGCATCTGTCTCAGCGAGGCCCTTCTGTAGGATGTCCACATCATTTGGGGACTTGACTATGGCTCCTAGTTTGCAGTCATCTGTAAACTTCATTAGCCAGAGGCCTTCTGTGTTAGCCTGTACTTCAGAGAAGTAGACACCAAACAGGAGACGTCCAAGGACGGAACCCTGTGGTACTCCACTTGTCAGTGCTTTGAGGTCAGATTTGGAGTCTGCAACTTTTAGAGTGTGGGTTCTGTCAGCGAGCCAGTTGGCAACCCATCTTGTGACATAGGGATTTATACCTAGTTTAGTGAGTTTAGCTATAATTCTCAAATGGGCGATGGTGTCAAAAGCCTTGGCGAGGTCAAGATAGGCTGTGTGAACCACTTTACCCTCATTTATGGCTTTGGTGACTGCCTGAAAGAAGTCGATCAGGTTCAGGAGGCATGATTTACCTTTCACAAACCCAAACTGGGTGGGATCCAGAGTTTGGAGGTTACCAATGTCTTTGTTAATGAGTTCCATGATGATACATTCCATAGCCTTGCAAACCAGGCTCGTCAGGCTAATAGGTCGATAGTTCCGGGGATCAGTGGTGGCTCCCCCTTTGTGGAGTGGGATAATTGTTGCTGTGTACCATTCAGTGGGCACAAAGCCTGATGTGAGGCTATTATTGAATATGGTGCTTAAGTGGGGAGCCAGTTCATTCTGAAGTTCGTGTAAAACACAGCCTGGGATGTTGTCCGGTCCCATGGATGCTGTATTTTTGGCTTTAGAGAGTGCAGATTTTACCTGCGTAGTTGTGATTACAGGGACTCTGCATTCTTCCTATATAGATATGGGCCCTTTAGGGGGTGGGGGGTAAAGTTAGCACAGAACCTATCTGCCAGGATGTTGGCAATATCAGTTGGTTCTGTAATTTTCATGCCGTTGTGCTGTAACTCAGAGCAAATCTGGGTGTTGCCATCGAGATTCTTGACATAGCTATAGAATGCTTTGTGGTTGCCCTTAGAATTAGTGGCAATTTTGTTTTCATAGCTAGCTTTGGAGGATCTTATAAGGGATCTCAGCTTTTTACTGAGTCTGACCAGGGAGTTCCTCCACTCATGGGATTTTGCTCTCTTTTGCAAAAGTTTCTTCCTTCTGTTGTACAGTTTGTTTATGGCAGGGGACCACCAGATTGACTTCCTTTTTTGGAGGATAGCGTCTTGGTTCTGTTTGGGATAGCACAATCCATGCACTTGTGTAGGTGCTTATAGAGTGCATTTGTGTAGGATTCAGCAGTCGTAACTGTATTGTCCATCTGCATGGGTGTCATGAAATTCAACACTTCTGTCTTAAGAAGCATGAAGTTGGCTTTGGAGAAATTTTTTACCGTGGTTTCCTTAATGGAGGGTGGGGGTGGGATGTGGATATCAAGGGTGATTAGCTTATGGTCGGATCAGACCAACGAGGAGTTGACTTCAGGTGTGGAACACCAGTCACGCATGTTGGTAATGACTAGGTCTAGGATATTGTTGCCCCTGGTGGGGGTGTGGAGAAGTTGATCCAGGGCATTGGAGTTTATGAATTCCAGAAAGCGTTGAGCTAAGGAGTTGGTACATGAGTAGTTTTCCCAGTTAATGGTGGGGTAGTTGAAGTCACCCATTATTAGGGTGTTTGGTTGAACCCTAATATTTTCCAGTACATCAAGAAAAGAGGAGTGGGAATCCTGGAGCATGGTGAGGGATCTGTAGCAAAATACAACTTGGATTGCAGTTTTGCCCAGAGTTAGTTGCACTTGGATAACCTCGGATGCATTATGCTGGGCAACTAGCCTGGGGGTGTGGATATCCTTAATGAATATGGACACACCGCCTTTGGTGTTTCGGTCCAGGTTACATGGCCGAAAAGTGTGGTATGAGTTATAGCCTGGTAGTGCAGGGGTGCTGTCTGGAGCCTTGAACCAGGTCTCAGTCACTGCCCAGATACTGATGTTCTCCATTTTGAGGAGTGCTTCGAGTGAGTGCATTTTGAGATTTAGACTTCTAGCATTGAGAAGCATTACCCTCAGTTTTTGCTTGCCTGTTCCTGCTACAGTGGTGAATTTGTCATTTGAACCTTATCTAAAAAAGGCACTATAGGGGCAGCAAGAGCCTTAGCCAGTATCCGGAATCCCAGGGGCGACAGGTGCAGGCCATCTGTGGCAAAGCATCAGGGTCTGTCGACCATGTCATTCCAAGCAGACAAATGACGGATCCCCTTAGAATGACACCAGAAGCTTAGCCAATTGTTGAAGTCAATCATTTTGTCCTTGTACTGCGGTATCATTCTGGGTGATGGCAGAATGCTACTCAGGGCTAGGGTCATACCTGTCTGGACTACAAGATTGGAGAGCTCTTCCATGTCTCTTTTCATGTAGTGCAGGTAGGTATGTCTCAGGTCATTCACACCAACATGGACAATGATGGAGTCATAATTGTACTTGTTGTGGAGTGACCTGAGTGCGTGGGTTATGTGGCAGATCCTGGCACCCAACAGGCAGCTGACAGTAACCTTCTCCTTGTTTAGCCTGGTGAGTCGGACATCAGTGTGCCTGACTATAGAGTCACCTATGACTAGTGCATTGGGTACGTTGTTTTGCCTTATTGGCTGTGGTTGAGTGGCACACTGAGTCTATGGGCTATGTGTCATTTGGGTTGTGTTGGGGGATGGAGGTCGCTTGCGTTTTTGCTTTGGAGGTCTCTGTTACTTAGACAGATTATTATTGAGAGCCTCCACAAATGTTTTTGTGTTACTATGTGTGGATTTTGGTGGTGTGGATTAGTGAGACTATGTGATGAGTGTGGTGTGGTGCAAATATTTACCTTCTCCTCATGACTGTCAAATTCAGTCTTGGTTGGAGAGAGCTTTACCACCAGTTTGGCTAGATAAGTGCATCTCCCACAGGTTGTAGTGCAGGGTGGTAGGAGGACAGGGTTGTCTGTGTACATGAGGCAATTTCTACATTGCCTCAAGATGCCCAGATTCATCAGATAGACAGGAGAGAACACTGGGAGCTGACCATTGGATATGCCTGAATAAGAACTATTTTCCTCTAGATAAGTGAGGAAAGTGAGTACAAGAGCTGTTTTTCTCTAAGCAAGTGAGAAAAGTAAGTACAAAAACTGTTTTCCTCTAGGTAATGAGGAAGGTCGAGTGCTAAAGTAATTAGTAGCTTATTTAGTGCTTACAAGTTCTGAATAAGTGCTGAGCATGAATAAGCAAATTTAAGTGCTAAAACTAAGAATCTGTATTTGCACTAGATGAGTTACAGGACAGAAACAAGTGCAAATGCAGGCTTTCAAATCAGAAAGTTGAGAGAGATGGAAGAGATTGCCCAAACGGCCAATAACTATAATAGAGAGCAGGAGTTTCCTGTTCTTCCTGCACAGAAGCTTTACAGAACACCTGGTGATGAGCAATATGGATGCTTGGCTTGAGGATGGTCATGGTGTTAGTGGCATTCTGATCTAATTCATCAGTAGGAGGCATAAGTTCAGGAGAGGGCGCCTGCAACGTACTATAAGCATGTCTTCTGCACTGCGTTCTTCTGCTATTTTAACTGTTATGCCTTTATACGTGGAGGAGTGACGACTGAATATGGTTCGGTATAACAACAGACAAGATCACCACTTCCATCAATAGGGATGGATTACATCTGTGCTAATCCACTGTCCAACTTGTGTCTGTAGCATATGTATGATTTCTTCCATTGTGTCATCCTTTTGTACATGTAGTTGTGGAAGCAGAAGAGGGGAGGTGAAGGTCACTTCAGGCTGCCATGATCAATTACTGACACTTGGTCACCAGTGACATCAGGTCTGCCTATCTCTCCTGGAGGTCACCTGGGTATGTCACAGGACAATTCTGCTTATAGTTTTCAATGTAGTATTGGGAAGGATGGCTTAGAATGGAGAAGACCATGTTAATAGTCTAAAGTAAGAAAGGGGGTGAGACAGATCATAAGGCAGTTTGCTAATATAAATAAAGAGAATAAGAGGGGGCAGGTACCGAGTCTTTAGAGATGCCTTTTAGGTCGAAGTTGAACTTGAGGAAGAAATGTTGATATTGACGGTAAAGTGGCAGTGAGATCATTGTGAAGCCAGGTACTGTCATATGAGTTAATCCCCATCACAGTTAAGAAGGTCTGTAAGGATGGAATGATCAACAAAATCAAATGCTATGATAAGTCAATAAAAATGGTCCCAGTTTACTTGCATTTACCTGAACCTAGTATAATTTCATCAGTAAGACTCCAGAGTGATGTTTTTTGTATTATGACTAGACCATAATCCATATTGTTTAGAGGAAAGTAGGAAACATTGGCTGATGTATTGTGAGTACTGAGCATAGATAATCTTTTATAGGATTTTCCCAAAAGTTGAAAATATGAAAATTGGACAGAAGTGGGAGAACTTGTTGAGTTTTGATAGTTTTCGGTAATAGTTTTACTATGGTTATTTTCTAGATGCTATGCATATTTTGTGATATGCATAGGTTATTTATGCATCAAAGAAAAGTTGAAAGGCACTCTATACAGTGATACATGGACCTCAGTGAATTTGAACAACTAAACATTCAATCACCTGCATAGCAAACCTGTGGTCACATTTTTTAATCAAAGAATAAAAAAAAGCCAGTGTGTGTGTAAGTGATTAAAAATCAACTGATTGCACATACCAGCTTTTTTTCCTGTATAAGATTGCTGTACAGTTTTTACATACTGGAATTTGCCCTTTTCCTACTGTTGTGCAATCTTAGAGGTGGTATATATAACTAGTAGGTTGGGTGTGAGTTTTTTTTTTTTTTTGTTTGTTTTTTTTTTTTAGTTTTAAGCATTTGTTCTTGATTAGTTACAGTTTAATGTTTTTATTTTCCAATGAGGTGACTCATGGATCTTATATGATTTGTCACTGCACACACAGTTTATCATGTGCTGAAATGTTGGTGACTTTTGTCAGTGATACATTTGGTAGAATTATGTAACAGTCGAACTTCAGAAGATCACTCATTATAGAATTACATTTTTCCCCTTTTCTACAAAGTTGTAAGAGCCTGGGGTTAGTATATTTAATTTCACAAGGTGCAGGGTGGCACTCACTTTGGGGGGGGGAGCAAAGACCCCAATGTAAAAGTTGTTTTTTTGTTTTAGTTTTGGTAATCACAAATGTGACTATTGGTTTATATTTGCAATTACTTATTAACAAAATTTAGTTGACAGCAAATGGTATTCAGGGCTGACTTTGTTCGATGCTTGTGCTTCACATAAACTCATTGGCAATTATTCATTATATACTCATATGTATAAACATATATATATATATATATATATATATATATGGGTCTACCTGAAAACACTGACACGTCAAAACACCGACAACGAGATAACCGACACCACAAAACCAAAAGTTCAAAAGCACGAAACTTCACATGCCCGACAAACCACAATCCCGACAATCAACAAAACCAAACAAATACCTTTTCTGAAAAACACACACACAACACAAGCACACCAAAAACCTTACAAACCTACACTAAACCTTATATACACAATTATCTATGCACTAACCTTAACCCAAACCCTAATCCTAAGGTCCTTCACTATCGCACACTCACCTAACCCGCACTCTAACCCTAACTCACTTAACCCGCCCCTAACCCTAAAGTCTGTCACTATCGCACACTTACCTTACCCACACCCTAACCCTAACTCACTTAACCCGCCCCTAACTCTAAAGTCTGTCACTATCGCACACTTACCTTAACATGTCAGTGTTCTCAGCATCAGGCTTTTCATCTGTCGGTCATCTCCGTTGTCAATCTTCCGGTGTCTGTGTTCTTGTCGTCAGCGTTTTCAGCTTTCTGCATTATCAGGTAGACCTATATATATATATATATATATATATATATATATATATATATATATATGAGAATCTACTTCACTTGACCTAAAACTCATTTGACCAACACCCAATTGACCTAAATTTCATTTGACTGACAACTCATTTGACTGACTCCTTTTTCACCTACAACTTACAATGCTGAATTTTAACATACTAAATGTTCAGAACATAGACAAGCACACTTAGAACACCAATAACTAACCCTTTCCAGAACTTAAAACCTACTTACTTACCCTCTTAACAGAAACAGGACAATGTACAACCAAACTAGGTGGGGGGGCTGTGCCCCTCAAATCCCCCAATTATATATACTAACTCCAGGATCGCACTACAGTGGGGAAAAGGGCATATACCTTTAACTTGCCTTACAGTACTTGACACGTTGCCACTACTGCTGGGAACACACAAAACATTTACCAAATTACTTTAGATACTTCCCATAGAAATGTAAACCAACAAACCCACATTTAGAAATACTACAACACTACTTTCTACATGACTATTGGAATTCTAACAGTCAGCACTGTAAGTTACAGCAATTCTTTTTATCACAAGCAAGTCACAGGTGAAGGAAAGCCCACAACATGTCTATGTCTTAAATGTCAATGAAATGAGAGTCAGTCAAATGAGTTGTCAGTCAAATGAAATTTAGGTCAGTTGGGTGTTGGTCAAATGGGTGTCAGTCAAATGAGTTTTAGGTCAAGTGAAGTAGACCCATTTTATATATATATATATATATATATATATATATATATATATATATATATATATATATATGTGTGTATATATATATTCTCATTCACTGCACTGTTTATATCTTCCACCTCCCCTTGCCAAGCAATTGCAGTCCTTTTTCCTGCTTCCTTCACCCATGTTTATATATTTCATGGTGAAATTTGGGAAGGACAGCATGGGGGGAATAGCAAGAGATAATAGGAAGAAGACGGAGGGATGAAAAAAAAGAAGGAAAAAAAGAGGGACTAATATGCTAATGTATAGGAGAGCAGTGGAGAGGGAAATTAAGGGACTAAGAAAAGAAACAGGCTAGATCCATATAGGTTGCCTCCAAGGGTTATAAAAGCCTTGAAGACAATTATTAATGGAACCTCTCATGACATGGTTTAATAGTTCCTTGGCAAAGGATGCTATAAGTGTGCAGCAGTTGCACCGTTACATAAAGGGAAGAAAAAAAATGTCCTTGGAAGTAATATGTTAACCTATTCTCCACTCTGGATGGGATAATCATGCAAAGTCAGGATGATTTTCTGGAATATAATTAATTCAGGAATTCAAGTAACACAGATATACCTCCAAAAAATCTTGCCAGATGAACAATATACAAGTTTATGACAGGATGACTGTAGAGGTAAGTAAGCAGAACTTGAGTGGGCATCTACCTGGATTTTCACAGGGCTTTCAATTCCATTATACCCAATAGGCTACTAGACAAACAGAAACTAAGTTCGTGGGGAAAATGTAAATGGTTGGAAATTGATTAAAATGTATACAGCAGATGGTGCTGCTAAGGAAGATTATGTTAGAAGAGAAGGTGGTGACTAGTGGTGTTCCCCACGAATTACTCCGGAGACTGGGGCTCTTCAATATGTTCATACACTTAGCATTAAAAGCAGGATTAAGCTTTTGCAGATGACACCAAAAGAAGAGCAGAGATTGAGAAAAATGTAGATAGTTTAGCCAGGGATAGACTGGGAGTGTGGGCAGAGAGATGGCAGCTTAAATTTATTGGAAAGAAATGCAAGGCATTCCTAATAGGTATTAATAATCCAGATATAAACTATAAGATATGAACAGCGGTGCAAGAGAAATGCCTGGAAGTAGATGGCAGGGTCAGAATGAGCTACATGGAGCAAAGCAAAACTACAGCAACTAAGGGTAAACAGAATACGTTCGGGTGTATACCATAGGGATACAGTGGTATACTTCCCACTATAAAGACTGCTGGTAAAGCTGCATCTGCAATATTACCTCTAGTACTGGATGCCGTATGTGGAGAAGAAATAATGCTGTTGAAAAAGAGTACAGAGCAAGGCCACAAGGAATGTAAAAGGGATGAAAGGACAAACATACATGGGGAGATTTACAGAGCTGGGATTATTCATTTTAGGAAACAAAAAGGAAAGTGTAAACTTGATGTGGCTTCACAAATCCATGCAGGTGCTTATGATGGTACTGAACTGTAAATAACAGTTAGAGGCAGCATGAGAGATCCTGATCTAAGAATAGATTGTACAAATTGCAGTTTGGATAGGAGAAAATACTTCTTCCAAAAAAATGGTAGATTAATGGAATGAATTTCCAAAATAAGTTGTGAAGAGCAAAAGTGCAGACACATTTAACAGAATGGAATAATTTCAAAAAGTGATGTAGGGCTGTATGGTGCTAGCTACAAGGCAATATGTAAATCTTCATTCTTCTACAAGTGCTTAATTTATGTATAAAGACTTGTTCTCTGTTCCATAGATTTTCACAACAGGAACTGTAATGAGCCTCATACAAACTTGCTATCTGCCTTGTCAGGGAAGTATGTCTACTATGAAAGATTATAAGACCTAGTCATTATTCACTAAAGTATAATGAATCCTGTGACGTCTATATATGATTGCATCAAACTGTTAATGTCTTCTGACAGGTTGCATAGGTTGCTTACTAGGTATTATGTGTATATACGTCTTTGTGAGCACTTAAAGTAATCTAATACAGAGCAACATACTTTGTTTTTAGCTCTTGTTTTTGCCATATTACCAGACATCAAATGAATGGCCTACTAAAGAACTGTGCAAAGGCCAATGGATTATGGACATGATTTAATAAGTAATGCTTCTCTTATATGATTTGCCCTCTTAAATGTATTTTTGTCTTTCATCATCATATGGCATATACCCTACAATGCAGAAGGAAGAGACTGTTGTTCTTTTGTCTAAAGTTCATTCTCCCATAACAAGTCTCAGGTTAAGCCTATTTCTCTCATTCCTTGATTTTTCTAAATTTTTGAGGAGCTAACTCCCTTTAAAATGTTAACTCACCTTAGCAATTCTATATTTCTAGCAGATTACCAGCATAAATCTAAACAACAAAGAACTACAAAGACTGTTTTGTGAATATTTCCTATCCATATTTTCAGCAATACGGACACTGGATAACTTGGTGGTACCATCTTTGTAAATCTGGACTCATGTTGACTTACCAAAAGTAATTTCAATGAGTGCTGTTTATGAAAACTAAAACCACTAAAAACCACTTGCTATGAGTCTGAAAATATTTTTTTCAGGGTGTACATCACCTTGCACCCTACATGTCGTGCACAGTCCCACACTGTCCAAACTTATGTTTACCAGCTCCAAGGACACACAACAGTCAAGAAAGTGCAAAATCCATTATCACCAAAAGTGGTCGCAGTGATTTTAATACACACAATTGGCATTCACTCAAAGAACCATCATATTGTTCTCAGGTCCCCAAAAATCTTAATATGGCTCTTGATCATGTTGATACTTAGTTAAGTAACTCCTTAATGAGGGATTTGATAGTGTTGTGTTGGGCTGGTATTCCCTATATTTCTATTTTAGAAGCATCAGAGTCAGATTAAGGAACATAACCTCACTGTAGGCTAACATTTACTCTAGTGTTCCATGAGAGTCACTATTGGTGCCCTTGTTTTGTTTTGTTTTTTTTTCCATGAGCAACTTGCCTTTGAATTTCCTTATCTCTGTATGATACTCTCTGTAGATGACCTAGTGACTTTGGAGGGTCAAAAACTCTGCTTATAGTGAAAGAAAATTTAAAGGGAAAGGCTGAAGTTGTTGTTAGTTGGCTTCAGTGGAGAACAATAGTGAAAACCCTTCCACAACTCAGTCTTTGCTTTGTGATACACTTCAAAGATTAAAGAGCCGCTGTCACTATTACAATAACTTTTCATAGATTCATAGATCCATGGACTGTTACTAGGCTAATGACGTGGGGGGACCTAGTTTTTCCCAAAAGAATAATGATATCCTGTATCCAAACAAGACACTGAGAGCCAGGCATTTATAAGCTTTCTCTGTCCATAAGGGTTACGGGTGTTAGGCCCATGGATGGAGTGTTCATACCTAAGGTTATTTTTCATATTTGTTTCTTTTCATTTGTAATTTGTATTGATGTTGATTTACACCATTGTAAAGTGTAATGAAGCTAGACATGTATTTTTATGGGAGACAGCATTTTCAGTAACTCTGTGTGTTTGAAACTGTATACCTAGCCATTGTATTAGTAGGCTCAGATACTGTAGAGTATAGACTTGTTAGACCTTTACTTGTGTAGAGCATTTTTTGTTAGAATATTATTTCTTTGCTGCTCACTTTATTGCATTTTTTAGAAATGCCTAGTTATTAGTGTGTACATTTCCTCACCTATTGGTTTAGAATGTGTTATACCACTTAATTGGTATCAGTATTCCTATGTATTTGCAACTGCATTAATCTGTTGAATGTGATAACTGACAAAACGTCTTAATTTTCACATTATCACAAACTGAGGCATTTATCTGTGTATAGATTACTTAGTTTTTCTTTTCTTTCCACTCCTCTGTTAGCAGCTTTGTATCTTTTGCATTTTATTTCTTAACAGTTGCTGTATTTTGTATTAATATTGATAATTTTTCTTCCCAGCTTCTCCTTTTAATTCTACTTTCCCTGGATCCCCACCAAGCCAAGTTCGATCTATTGGCCTGCAGTGCTCTTTAACAGAACCAGGCAACCTTGGAATGAGTGCTATTTTCATAATATCCTCCAGACAAGATTAATTGCTAGCCCTTGTTTAATTTCTATTTTTAAGTAAAGCACTCCATCACGGATGTTAGCTTACCCCCTCCCCATACTGTACTTCCTAACAGAGGTCTCCCTTTGCAAGCTGTTGAAAGCCCTGCTGTTTTTCTGGTATTACTAAACCCTTTCTCCTATAACTTGTGGTCTTTCTAAATCCCACATACTCCTGGTTACAAGTGTTTATTTTATTTCAAACTAAAGGTTTGCAAAACAAGTAAGTCCAAAGTACCTACTGATTTTTCTTATTGTTTCAGAAAATTAGCTGCCCCCCCCATTCTGTACTTCTAACTGCAATCTGTCTTTATATGATGTACTGTTTGTATGCTCTGCTGTTTCTCTACTTCTACTATACCTTTTCTCTTATAAATTCTTGTCTTCCTAATTTCCACATAACTCCTTGGTAAAATTGGCTTATTTTATTTCAGTAAGACAGGTATGCAAAACAAGCAAGTCAGAGTACCTACTGCCTTTTCTTATTCTTTCTGTAGACTTGCATATCTGCAAAATCAGGGCCAGCTCTTTTCATCATACTATTGGCTATCCACCACTTTTCTGGTCTATTCTGATCCTCCCCCTCCCCACAAGAATAATTGCAGCCTAATCAGGGCCAGCCCTTTTCATTATAACCTATAAACCTACTGATAGTCTTCCTTCATCTATTGCCCACTACACTCCCCTCCCTGCCCCCAATTTCCACCCGCCCCCAGTGGTCCTACCTTTATTACAAACAGTAACCCCTCCCACCCTTCAAACAACCTATAACATCACCACACCAATACCTCCTCCTACAGCTTCTCACTACTATCCCTCCTACTCAGCTAATATCTACAAGCACACCATACCTATACACATTGCATGCACACTCCTTGCATACATCACATCTTACCAAACCTCCACCATTCCTGCACTCAACCACTACCACTGTACCACCACACACACCACCACTCATATCCCACCTCTACTCTACTACTCTCTCATCAGGTCAACAACCTTCCCAATACACCCAATACCTAAACTAAAAACAACCCCACAACCTAACATAACCCTACCACCATACCTATTACCCACAGAACACAATCAAAAAACTTCCCTTATAAACAAGCATATACAGAAATTGATAAAACTAATAATCTCATCCATATCCAACCTAGCACTCAGTGGAGACATCCATCCCAATCCTGGTCCCTCACTCTCCAACCCCTCCCCTCATAATCAGACTACAAACCACATCTTCTCCCAAATCTCAGCCAATAGAAAGCCAACCAACCTCCTTCTGATAAGCCTAAATATTAGAAGTATATGCAACAAAGTGCATGAATTCCATGTCACCATAGACATCTACTCCCCTGATGTAGTGATCCTTACAGAAACATGGTTAAAACCACACATTACTAATGAGCAAATCCTCCCTACCAGTTACAATATACTAAGAGTAGACTGACTAAACAAAAAAGGAGGTGGTATAGCTATAATATTTAAGCAGCATCTAGACATCCAGATCTTAAAGTTAGCAGCTCCCCAAATAGGTAAGGAAGAAATAATATATACCAGCCTTAAAATAAACCAGAATAAAACTCTAACCATAATAGGTTGATACTTCCCACCTGGCCACAATATCCCTTCACTTGAAAACCTCCTCAGCTGGACTACCCACCACCTACCCCAAGAAACTTTAATTCTAGGAGACTTCAACACTGACTGCCAGTCCTGCTCTAGCAACCACCCAACCCATCATATAAATCTTCATGGCTTCACCCAACTAGTCCAGTCACCTACTAGGATAAATAACTCCAACAAACACACTACCCTTGATTGGATACTAGTCAATAAGAGCCCCCAGTCATATATATAGCAGGCTGCTTATCTGACAGCCTCAGTGATCACTCCCCAACCTTCCTACTAAGAAAACACCTTTATAAAGCAAAACCCATCATCTACCATTAAATAAGCAAAAAAACTAACTTCAACCCTCTCTCATTCAGCTCATCCCTAAAAGACTGCAACTGGCAACCTCTAAAATACCTCAAACTAGATGATGCAGTTGACTACTTTAATAAAACATTCCTAAGCATCCTTAATTACCATGCCCCCATAAGATGTTCCCGAACTAGAACCTAACTATCCCCATGGCTACAAAAAAACACCAAGTCTGAAATGAAAAACAGGGATAAAGCCTGGGACAACTGGCGCAAAACCAAAACCCCCTCTACTAGGCAAAAATTCCTTGAACTAGGCAATAGAACCAAAAAGCTTATAAAACAGGACAAAATCCAATACTACCAGTCTGCCCTTACCTCCTCCCAACATAACCCCAAACAATTCTAGTCCTCAATAAACTCCATCCTCCACCCAGGTAAAGTAAGTACACCCACTCCTAACTTAACTCACTCCTCCGAAAATATTGCTACCTCATTCAACAATCACTAGCTAGACAACACAGCCCCCCCCCATAAACCCACACCATCAACTACAACTAACAATTTCCCCACTAGCTTCTCTTTCTCTCCTGTTCCTACCTCCAAAATAAAACAACTACTAACTAAACTTAAAACCACCAGATTAGCAGCAGACAACCTCCCAGGTGAGTACATTCAACTTGCAGCTGATGCTCTAGCCTACCTCGTATCACTCTTGATTAACAGATCTCTGTCAGAAAGTTATGTTCCCACACATAATTCCCCTACACAAAGGAGGCCCCTCCACAGATCTAACCAATTACCGCCTCATAGCTATTCTCTCACCACTCTCCAAAATACTAGAGAAATGCATTCATTCTAAAGTCTCAGATCACCTCCTTGCGAACAACCTCCTCTCCAACACACAACATGGTTTCTGACCTAACCATAGCACCACCACCGCCTTACACTCTTTCTCTAATACTATGCTACAAAATAAAAATGCAGGTTATCTCTCCTCAGCTACCTTCCTAGACCTCTCTAAAGCTTTTGACATGGTCCCACACAAACAACTCATCTCTCTTCTCAATAACCTACCCTTTTCTCAATCAGTCATCAACTGGTTTCAGAGTTACCTATCTGACCGCCAACAGGCAGTTGTTTAGCAGGACAACCTATCCCCCCAACTACCAGTCTCCATAGGGGTTCCCCAAGGGTCCATCCTGGGACCCCTACTCTTCTCTATTTTCACCAATAATCTAGCCTAAGCCACAACACATGGCACACTCATACAATACGCAGATGACTCAACCATCATCTGCACAGCCCATTCCCTACCTGAATTGCAAAAAGTCACACAGGAAGCATTTTCTTCTGTTGAAACTTGGTTATCCGATGCCCAACTAATACTCAACCCGAACAAAACAAAATTACTAATCTTCCAACCCACCAAACTTACCCTAGACAGCTCTCACTTTAACATCACAGCAAAAGGCAACACCACCATCCATCCTACAGAACACAACAAATTACTAGGAGTAGAAATAGACAATAAACTGAACTTTGACATTCACATTTCCATGACTATTACAAAAGTGCAGAAAAAACTAGGAGCCTTATATAGAAATCAGCAACTACTTACCAAAGCAGCTAAAATTTTGGTAGCAAGTCCTCATCTTATCTCTACCCTACTCTACGCCTCTCCAATATTTACTAACCTTAGACAATGTGACCTAAATAAGCTCAAAACCTGCTACAACAAAATTGCCAAAATCCCCACAGGGGCTTCCTACCATACTCACCACTGTCTCTCACTAGCAGAACTGGGCTGGCTAGAGCTCTCCCACCTCCTTCAATGGTACCAACTCACACTCGCCCACAAACTAATAAACCAACCACTAAAAGTCCCATCCCTCCAGAATCTACTCCAACCCTACATAACCACGAGACCACTAAGATCCAGCCACAAAAACCTCCTACAGGTCACAACAGCCATTAACTCTGCTGGAGAAGCATTATTCTCCTGCACTATAGCTAAACTCTGGAACTCTCTCCCATCTTCAATTACCTCTGTAACTTCTTGCACCCACTTTAAATCCTTACTAAAATCACACTTCAAAACTTGCCAGATATGCCCTTGCAACCCCCACCCCCTTCTAATACCATCCACTCCACCCACCCACTACCTCTCTCGGCCCCCTATCAACAACCTACTCTTAGCAAACTTGGCTACTCATGTTCCCAGCTACCTACCACATAATACTAACTTCTTGTAGCAACAACTGCTAATGGCTTTTATGTACCTCAAAAACAGATTGTATCAATTGTTCACTGATGAATCTCAACTACATTTGTAACCATGTTTAGTATATGTCACCATATTTTAAAATTGTACTATGGTCTACAGCTGTTTTACATCTATGTTTTATTCTTGTCTTGCGTCCTTAGCTGGACTAATGTCTATATTTAAATGCTATGTTTTTTTAACTGTATAATGCAAGTAATACTTAATCTGGAGCTTTTCTCCCCGGGCCTCCATTGAAAACGGACTTGTGTCTAGTCTGACTCTCCGGGTCAACAAATGTAAATAAATAAATAAAATATTCCCTATCCACTTGTCTAGGCTGTGCTTAAACTGGGTAATAGACAAACTCAGTTTCACATGGATGGGAAGCCTGTTCAGTCTCTTGGACACATATCTGTCTCTCCAGCATGTTCTGTTTAAGTCACAGACAAAATTCAGGTCCCTGGACTTTGTATAAATGGTACTGTTTGATTTACAAATATGTAGGTGATTCATAAGTGTGCGGTTTGAGGATCACTTGTGTTAGAAAAATATGTATTAACATATGTGTGCAATGCTTATTCTAATAAGGGAAGATTAACACGTTTTTATTCTATATGCAGCATTAGTTTTATTTAAGACTGAAAATGTGCTTTTCTGAAATTGTGCTTTCTGACACTGCAAGATGCACTCTGACCTAGTTTGCTAGCACAGCAAAATACATGTTTATGCCTTGGAAATGTACTGGAAAGCAGGTGATTTTCTGCTAGGTCAGGAAATTGAAAGGAGAATAATAATAATTTCTGTAGATCCATTCATTATAGACAATAAGCTCTGTTCGTGTTGATGAGAAAGTGCACAAGATGCAAGATAGTTAGATATAAAGAACAATAAACTGCTTCAGAAATCTGTTCTTGCATTGTGCTTAAATTAGCCATAGTACCTAGACTTGTAACATCACATAGTAAGAAAGTTATAATTGATCAGTGTTCATCAAGGCCATCCTGTTTACTGAAAAATCTTTTTTTAAACTTTGAAGAGTCAGCTAGAAATATGAGAAATATCTGTAAAATAACAAAAATATGAACTGGTGATCTGCTACGTCAGTCATAGTGGGCAATGTCTTGAAAGAAATGTATAATAACTGTGACACTTCCTGATTTAGTCAGACAAACTCTGTAACTGCATTTTTTGTCTCCTTGCGCAAGAATAAAGTTACCTGAACTGAACCTTATGCTTTTAGTCTTTTTAAAGTATTTTTCTCTAACATTTTTTGGTCCTTTGGAGCCGGAAACCCTTGTTTAGCCTGGGATCAGATGGGCCAGGTGGCATGAAACTGCGCAGGGAAGATACCACACCAGATCTTCTTCATTGAAAGGCCTCCGACTGAATTGTCGTGCAAAAGAGGCCAGCCACTTTTCTGATCTACGACTGAAGGCAGGTTCCATTTGAACAGTGAGTGACCAATCGCTGAGGCTCAGGTAAGGTGGATCTACTTTTTTCTGTTTTAGATTAGGGACTTGATTGTATTTGTTCTGTAAGACAGAAATATTGCTATCTTGTCATAGATCAGGGAAACAGAATAACTAGGCAGGTAGTCTGAAGAGACTGTAAACACTTGGTGGTGCCACATTAAAAACAAAAGGGTTACGTAACATTTAAAAAAGGTTAGAACAAAATGGGTAATACGTGCACAAAAACAAAAAGACCCCAAAGCCCACCGTTAACCGAAGACGCAAAATATATGCAATCACATCGCGCCGATAACGTTAAATATTATACAAAATGGGTTAATAAATATGAATTTGACGGGAAACTAGAAAGATCCTCGCTTATCAAACTTATTAGACAGTTAAAAACCGATTCTAAAGGTCGGGTTAAAAAACAGCGTAAACTAGGAGTTCCTCAGGCACACAGGTGGATTGAGGAAGCAAATCGAAAAGAACAAAAGAATAAAAATTCAAAAGCAATGTTTCTAGACAAAGAGGATAATAACTTGGTTATAGCATCGGCCCCTCCGCCCACTTCGGTTTCGGTTCCCTTACCAGTTCTCTTACCGGAATATGAAGCAAAAGAACAAACTGACCCACCTCCACGATATCCAGTTGTTCCTATAAAACCACTACCGTTTGTTAGAGATCCTATCGAGACTAGGTCTCGAACACGTAATTTAAAAGGGGATATTGAATTATATCAAATGAATGGAAATTCACGAGCCATGAGTGAAGAAGAGATATGCCCACTCATAGAAGTACCAAATCCTCAGGCAGGACAAGAAGGGCAGAACCCAACTCTCTTAGTATACAGACCGTGGACACCGGAAGACATCCAGAAAGCCACAGAGGGAATTCCCCATCCAAAAGTTAATTTTAGAAAATTCTTAGAAGACTTACAGGGCATGATATTAAGTTATCACTTAAATGGAGAGGAAGTAGAAAAAGTAGTCAGACAAATAGTAGGTCCAGATTGGCACATGATCAGTAGCAACTGGAATCCCCGTGACGCTGCACTTAGACCCCTCCCACATAGCAGCGCAGAACTAGACAACAGAGTGAAAGGTCTGACAGACCGGATTTCTGAGAAATGGAAGCCTAGGGCAGACTGGACTTGCATTAATCAATGCATCCAACAAGAAAGTGAAACTGTTGATAGATATTTTTCCAGATTATTGGAATGCTTTAACAATCACTGTGGAATGCAAGTGCCTGAAGATCAGACACAAGATTCCCCATATGAGCAGCAGTTAATGCATTTTTGAAAGGCAGTATTGCACCCATAAGTAGTTTTATTACTAAACACATGGCAGACCATCGTACAAGCAGATTACAATCACTGCTTGAATATGCTAGACATGCTGAGAGGCATTTTAACAACAAAAAGAAAAATAAAGCCCAAGTATTTGCTGTAGAAGATGGAGAAGTTTATTTAGTACAGTCCGGACAAAAGGGCAAAAAGAATGCCCAGGGAAATAAACAATCTGATCAGCGATCAGAGGACTTTGAAGGGAGAAAGAAAAGAGGTGAGTGCTTCAAATGCGGGAAAAAAGGACACATGGCACGGGATTGCAGGAAAAATAAGAAAGCAGCAGTGGAAGACAAAAACGATGAGGCTGAGGACTGACTATATGAAAGTCAGGAATCACTAGATAGGAATAATAGAGAAAAGACAAATGACAATGTGATAGAAGGAGCAGAGAATGTGATAGTAGAGGAATTGCAGGAAGCTACCGAAGAAAACAAAATATTAGACCTAGCCTTACTGAGCTTAGTGCTCTATTTGGCTGACACAAAACCAGAAGTGACACTCCTGGTAGAAGGGAGGGAAGTCAAATTTTTGTGTGATTCAGGGGCATCACAAACCCCGGTACACCCCTCCAAACTACCAGAAAATTCAGAATCACATGACTTTATACTAGTAAAAGCAGCTAATGGACAGCTGTATCGGGAGCCTCTCTCCCATAACATTACAATAACAGATCCTGTTTCGGGATTAACCCAAAAAAGCAAAATTGTTGTTTCTGCAAAGTGCCCAGTGAACCTTTTGGGCAGAGATCTTATGCAACTATTAGGCATAGCAGTAGTTCCAACCATGCAAGGTATGGAAGCACAGCGACAGACCAATACTTTTGCAGTACAAATGGAAGGTGAGACATTTTACTGGTACAGCCAGGACATAGTTACAACTGGCCCTGGAGCAGTAACTGAAGAGTTAATGAATGTAGCTATCAGTAAGTTCCCCTCCCTTTGCATTGACATACAACACCTGTTGCACTGTACTCTGTATTATTGTAATACACCAGGACCTGACAAAGAATATGAACAAGAATTGTTCAAAAACCATGCAAACAGATTAGTACTGTGTAATTTGTACTGGGACACGAAAGGGAACAGTGTAGGTAGCTGTTCATTACCCCAGGAGTTCTTTTCGCTTTGCAAATCGAATCTAATACCACATGTTAGTTTAACTAAAGAGGAAGATTTAAAATGGATAGACCTAGGAGAAAAAGTCACAAAATTGGAAAAACAGACAGAATCAGAACTGTCAGAACAGGGAATACAAAGACAGAAACTGAACTGGATAACACAAACACATCCAGCTGTACACTTGCAGTCCAGCAAACATGGCTGAGAAGCCCTCTTATTAGAAGAGGAAGAAAAAGCTTTGTTAGACATACCAGAAACTCTCTGGTCAACAGGAAAATCAGACGTATGACTTATTCGCGCAGCAGGACCAGTTACTATCATGCCAAAGTCAGCATTTAGACCACAAAAGAGACAGTACTCTTTGAGAAAAGATGCAGAGGCAGGTATTAAACCTATCATAGCAGCTTTGCTTAAGAAGGGAATACTGGTGGAATCCCCCGATTCACCATGTAACACACCCTTATTCCCAGTTATAAAAGCAAACGGAGAATGGCGTATGGTCCAAGATTTACAAGCTGTAAATGACGCAGTAATACCAAGAGCACCTACGGTGCCAGATCCACATACCTTGTTGAATGATTTAAAACCTCAACAGAAGTACTTTTCTGTGGTAGATATCAGCAATGCGTTATTTTCGATACCGATACACCCTGACAGCCAGTATTGGTTTTCATTTATATTTCAGGGGAAACGGTATACATATGTGTGACTACCACAGGGTTATAGTGAAAGTCCAACAATATTCTCACAAGAAATGGCAAGTAATCTAGCGGGATTTATTCCACCGAAAGGTAGTCAAATTTTACTTTATGTTGATGACATCCTGCTAGTTGCCCCCACCCAGCAAGATTGTAAGGAAGATACTATAGCATTATTAAAATCCCTAGCAGTTGAAGGACACAAAGTAAGCAAAAATAAATTGCAGCTTTGGAGAAAACAAGTGAAATACCTTGGATATGTAATATCCAAAGATGGCAGAACACTAGATGAGGACAGAAAAGTAGCTATCTTACAAGCACCAAAACCCACAACCAAGAAGGAAATGATGTCCTTCCTGGGTACGACTATTTTTTGTCGGAGCTGGATCCCAAACTATGCTTTGGAATCTGAACCTTTAACCGACCTGATTTTTAAGAAGCCTATGGCAGCACAAGATTTAATACAATGGACACCAGAAGCAGAATTAACTTTCTGCAAGCTAAAACAATTAATAGCATCATCATTAGTTTTAGGATTACCAAATTATCACAAACGTTTTTTCCAAACTGTAGATTGCAAGCAAGGTTATATGACATCGGTATTGACTCAACAGCATGGGGACAAGCAATGCCCCATTGCTTATTATTCATCACAACTGGACCCAGTGACGCAGTCTCTACCCCACTGTGTACAAGCAGTAGTTGCAGCTGCTATGGCAGTACAGGCTTCAGCCTCAGTAGTGTTTTTCCACCCTCTCACATTGAGAGTGCCTCATGCAGTCGCAATCATTTTACTGCAAGAAATAGTAGCATATCTTTCCCCTGCTAGGCATCTTTCTTGGATGACTATATTGCTGAGCCAACCTCACATGACAATTGAACGATGTACTACTTTGAATCCGTCTACCTTGCTCCCAACTCCTGTGGATGGCACACCCCATAACTGCCTGCTGGTAATTGAGCAAAAGACACTGCCTGGAAAAGACCTCACGGATGTTCCCTTGGATAATGCCGAGGTGACATATTATGTGGATGGCTCATGCAAAAGGAGTCCTACAGGACAGAACCTAACAGGTTACGCAGTAGTTTCTGATACTGAGATTGCAGAAGCGAAACCTCTACCACATAACTTATCTGCACAAGCAGCAGAGTTGATTGCCTTGACACGGGCATGTACCTTAGCAAAGGGTAAAAGCGTAAACATTTTTACAGACAGCCAGTATACTTTTTCTACTGTACATATTTTTGCACAACAGTGGAAGAATCGAGGAATGGTGACATCTACTGGCAAACCGATTAACCATGCACAGTTTATTTTAGATTTGTTAGATTCTATTCAGTTGCCTCAGAAAGTAGCTATTTGTAAATGCATAGCTCATACAAAACAACAAGATAGGATTTCAAAAGGCAATGTGAGAGCTGACAGAGCTGCAAAGCAAGCAGCCTCAGAAGCATTTCTTTTGAACGAGGAATTACAACCTTCTGAGATTTTAGACTTAGAAATGTTGAAAACAATGCAGACACTTACTACACAGGCTGAGAAACAAAAATGGAAAAGACGAGGAGTAATTCTCAAGGAAGGGCTGTACATCTCCAAAGAGGAAAAACCAATATTACCGTCTAATTTATTTAGATATGCAGCTTTGTTGGGCCATGGGCAGAGCCATGTCTCAACAGGGGGGATGGTACAGTTAGTGAATCGGGTGTTCGCTACGTATGGGTTTTCAAACTACACTAAAAAATTTTGCCTGTCATGTCACACTTGTAATAAACATCATGCACAAGGGGCATTAAAGCCCAAGCAAGGGAGTTTCCCTACACCACTGTATCCGTTTCATACCATCTGTATGGATTTCATAGAATTGAATAAATGTGAAAACAAAAAGTACTGCCTTGTCATTTTGGATATGTTCTCCAAATGGGTGGAGGCCTTTCCGACTAGTAAACCAGATGCAGCCACTGTTGCAAAAACCCTAGTTAATGAGATTATTCCTAGATTTGGCATACCGGAAAGGATCTACAGTGACAATGGTACACATTTCGTTAACCAAACTATACAACAGTTAAGCCAGTATTTTGGGATTTCTTTAAAACATCACTGTGCATATCACCCTCAATCTGCAGGGTTGGTAGAAAGGCACAATGGAGTTTTAAAGAATAAGCTTAAGAAGCTTATAGCAGAAACACAGAAGAATTGGGTGTACTGTTTACCCCTGGCACTGTTGAGCATGAGAACTGTTCCAAATGCAAAAGGATTGACACCTTTCAAAAAGATTTTCGGAAGAGCTTATTATATACCTCAGTGGAAACCTCTCATGCCTGCAGACCAGGAAGCAGATTGGACACTTGCAGACTACATGAGGAATATGCTAAATAACAAACATCTTTTTCAGTTTAATTCTGTTTCAGATAAAGACCAAACTAACACCTCCGAAGTAGCAGTAGCCCCAGGCACTTGGGTCTGGGTGAAGACAATCAAAAAGAAGAATTGGACGACACCAAAGTGGGAAGGTCCGTATCAAGTACTGCTGAGCACGCCCACAGCAGTCAAGATTGCAGAACGATCATCTTGGATTCATTTGACACACTGTAAACTAGTCAAAAACTTTGAACTTGATAAAACTCTTTCTAACACACAGCAGCAATAAAAGAATGACGACAAGACCTAGAGACAATAGGAATACTGAATGATTTCAGCAGTATATTCAGCAGTGTTGCATAATCATCTTAGTAACTGCATTAGTGACAATGTTCTTTTTGCTGTGGCTTTTGCTGTGGCCTTTTTTTTTCTTCAGCCACACCAGCTAGACTGAATAAACGTGATTCAACATTCATAGACTGGCATCCGAACTTTAACACTTACCAAGCAATCAAATATGTGTATGCTGAGACTTTTAATATTTCAAATTGTTGGATTTGCACAACTATACCAACAGCATACGGGGGGTTATTGATGGCTGCTGTCCCCCTAGGGGTCAATGAGACCTGGGAAAACTTAATTTTTGAGACTACACCTGTGAAATCTAGAGACACAAACAGGAATCGTATGCTTTTTTAAGAATGACTATTCAAGTAGGTTGGAGTAGATGTAATGTGACTATTTCTTATAAATGTTATATTAAACCTAAAAATACAGAAACAATTTGTGATGCAGATTATGACTCATACTTTGAGTCCTTACATAAAACTGTCAGTAATATACAACATAATCCTGTTCTTTTAAAGCAACTGTCTATTATAGATAAGAAAATGTTTCATGCAGGGAAGGTGTATATCAATACTAAGGTAAAAAACTGTTATTTCATATGTGGGAAAAAGGCATACAAATGGTTGCCTGAGAATTGGTCCGGCAGTTGTTTTTTGGATTACCTGGTCCCGGCCATACGACACACTACAGCTTTGCCTCATGGGAGAATTTGAAACGTCAGAGATGTCGCAAAGAAACCTGAAAATCCAATCAAGAAACCTGCGAATCCAGTGGGACAGATCGTAGCAGGCTGGAGGAACCATAACTCCGTGAAAGACAAAAGTAAACTAGCACACATGGACTTGAGTGACACTATCATATCCTGGGCTGGCATAGCCCCTGCATATGGTGCAGTTAAATCAATTTGGGAACTGAGAAAGCTATCCAAACTTCTCGAGGTCATGAGCAATGCAACTTTTTCTGCTCTTGAATTAATGACTGATGAACTGAATGCAATGAGAACTGTGGTGCTTCAAAACCGCATGGCTCTTGACTTCACCCTAGCGGCGAGAGGTGGTACGTGCGCTTTAATCAAAGATGAGTGCGGTTCATTCATTCCCGACAATAAGCACGAAATTAATGACCATTTGGAAGTGATCCAACAAGTGTCAGACATGACCAGGCCAGGCCCAAACCCACTGACGGACGTTTTCCAGAATTTGTTTGGGGGGTGGGGTTCCATCCTAATGAACATCCTAATTGCCATTTGTGTGGGATTACTATTGTTAGGAGCATGCATTTGCTGTGGAATTCCCTGCATGAAAAAATTAATCAAAGATTTTATAGACATGTCAGTTTCTGAGACTTTGTATCAAAGTACTGAAATTGAAGAACTGTTGAAAAAGGAAACACTTTCATAAGTTTAAACTGAATGACTCTCTTAGCTGCAAATCCTCAAAGGAAGAGGTTAAGAGAAGAAAACAAACTGTTTATGCTTCTGAAATAGAATAAAAAGTATTAACAGGGAGAAATGTTAGAAAAATATGTATTAACATATGTGTGCAATGCTTATTCTAATAAGGGAAGATTAACATGTTTTTATTCTATATGCAGCATTAGTTTTATTTGAGATTGAAAATGTGCTTTTCTGAAATTGTGCTTTCTGACACTGCAAGATGCACTCTGACGTAATTTGTTAGCACAGCAAAATACATGTTTATGCCTTGGAAATGTACTGGAAAGCAGGTGATTTTCTGCTAGGTCAGGAAATTGAAAGGAGAATAATAATAATTTCTGTAGATCCATTCATTATAGACAATAAGCTCTGTTCGTGTTGATGAAAAAGTGCACAAGATGCAAGATAGTTAGATATAAAGAACAATAAACTGCTTCAGAAATTTGTACTTGCATTGTGCTTAAATTAGCCATAGTACCTAGACTTGTAACATCACATAGTAAGAAAGTTATAATTGACCAGTGGTCATCAAGGCCATCCTGTTTACTGAAAAATCTTTTTTTAAACTTTGAAGAGTCAGCTAGAAATATGAGAAATATCTGTAAAATAACAAAATTATGAACTGGTGATCTGCTACGTCAGTCGTAGTGGGCAATGTCTTAAAAGAAAGGTATAATAACTGTGACACTTCCTGATTTAGTCAGACAAACTCTGTAACTGCATTTTTTGTCTCCTTGTGCAAGAATAAAGTTGCCTGAACTGAAGCTTATGCTTTTGGTCTTTTTAAAGTATTTTTCTCTAACACCTTGTAAACAAGCCATAGATCAATCCTCAGCAATCTATAGGAGACTGAGTAGAGGGAAAAGGCTTTAGGGTGCTCTGCATAAGGAAGATTTATTACACCGTGTATTCTTTTTGTAAGGAACCTTTGAGGTCGGTCTAGTTGCTGCATATGCCTGGTCAGGTGTATACCAAAGGAAGCACTGTACTCTATGATTGGTCTTATAAGGGCAGGGTATAGTGGGGTAATGACCACGTTGGACCTAGATGCCATGGCCTTACTTATAAGTTGCACAACATAAAAGGATTTCCTCATCAAGGTGGCCATGTGGTAGTCAAAGGTAAGGCTACTGTCTACTTGCATACCCAGATCCCTGACCACTGAGTTGACTCCTAAGGGTGTATTATCAACATGGTAATTAGCCAGGATGGTTGACTTCCCAAAGGGTACAATTAAGCCTTTCTTAGCATTGACTTTGGCACCATGACCTAGTCAGAGATAGACCTTGTTAAAAATGCTTGCATCTGTAGGGGAATCGATGATAACCCCCAGCTTGCAATCATCTGCAAACTTAGTCAGCAATAAACTTGAGGGAATTCTGCTAGTGACTGGCCTCTAGGTGGAGATGGCCTCACCTATTTGTACCTCCTGGATCCTATCAGTGAGCCAGTTGGCTACCCAGCAGGTGACAAAAAGGTTTATACCTAAATTACCAAGTTTGTCTATAATGCCTGGGTTGGGCATTGTATCAAAAGCCTTGGTCAGACTGAGTGTACAGTCTTACCTTCATCCAATGCTTCAGTGACCCTCTCAAAAAAGTCCACCAGATTTAATAGGCATGATCTTCCTTTAATAAAGCCAAACTGTGATGGGTCCAGCATTTGCAGGTTAACTATGTCCTCATTTATGTCCATGATGATTCTTTCCATGGCTTTACATATGAGGCTGCTAAGACATATGGGTCTGTAGTTACATGAATCAGTGGTTGGACCTCTTTTGTGCAGGAGAATGACTGTAGCCATCTTCCATTCCTTGGGCACAAAATCTGACTGAGGGCTCCAGCTAAAAAGTGATTCAAGTGCACCAGAGAGGTCATGTTTCATGCTATTTATTAAACATCTCAGGATGTTATCGAGACTCATCAATGCAGTGCTTTTGGCCTTGGAAAGTGCATTTATGACCTGTTCCCTTTGAATGGTTGGGAGGATTGCATTTGGACTATCGGAGGTAGTGTGGGGAGTAAAGTTTGGCAATGGACTCTGGCTCAGTGTGGGTGATGCCATTTACAATAAGTTCTGAGCATTATTGTGTATTTCCCCTGTGCTTACAGACATAGCTGTAGAAAGCTTTGTGGTTGCCCTTTGCCTGAGAACAATTTTTTCTTCAAATTTAGCCTTTGAAGTATTAATTAACCCTCTTTTCCGAATATTTAGATTTGTCAGGGGGCTTTTAGTATGTATGGCTTTGTTCCTCCTACTCTTGGCTGAGATTTTTTTGTTTGTTTTGTTGTATAACCGATTAATATTGTGATTCTACCAGGGTATCTTGTCTTTTGAGTTTATCTTATTCTTAATACAAGTATGCATAGCTCATTCTATACAGCTACCAATATGGATGTGCAGAGATTTTGCAAATAGCTCAGTGCATTCTGTGGTGTTTACTGGGTTTGCGGTGTTTGGAATTTAGCCAAGGTGTTGCTTAGTAGAGATAGGCTAGCCTTGGAATAGTTTCTAAAGGTTCTTGGTTTCACTGCATCCTTGGATTTAATTTTTATTCCAAGTAATACTGCCTTATGGTCAGATATGATGAGTGAAGATATTACATTGGGTGAGGAACATTGCCCCCCCCCCCATGTTTGCCAGTACAAGGCCAAGGATGTTTTTAGTTCTGGTAGGAGAATGGACCAACTGTTCCAGGATGTTGGTAATAACAAAGTTTAGGAATTGCTGAGCATAGTGAAAGACTAAAACATCTTTATAAAATATAAATCATTTTTTGTTTCCACTTTTTTTGAGTTTTAATGAAAAGTACATGCATACATTCACGTGAAGATGGGCTTGTATGCATAGGTGGGACCTTTCCATTGGTTTTGTTTGTAGAGAAAATGGCAGGAAATATTTAACTGTCAGTCTGATTAGTTAATCTAGTTTTTATGTAGTTATTCTTTAATATTTTGTCAACAGTTTCAGTTGTATTGTGTTTTTTAATTATAAAAATGTACTACCACTATGATATTGCTTTTAAAGTTTGATAAGTTTGTTTCAATGTTATATTTTCCTGCCAAATTAGAAGCATTAGTTCCTGGGGATCTCTTTAGTATATAAAGTTTTTTTTTTTTTTTTTTTTTTTTTTTAGCAGTCCTTTCTGTATTTTTAAAATATATGTATTTTCCCATTGCTGCATGAGATGATTTATGGATACACTATCTAATTTTAACGTCTCCCTATTGAAATGTTGCCACTTGACACACTAAAAAACAGATTGAAAATCCATGAGAAGAGAGAATGCTGAACATCGCTCTTTTGTTTTAAACTTATTTTTTGCAGGAGGGCATGTCCCCATGTACACCTCCCTGATATGGGAGGCAAGACCCCATAACCCCCTGAACATGTATATACCTACTCCAAGAATGTCATACCTTGGAGAAAAGAGAATATTCCAGGAAATGGCCATCTTGGACTTAGTATATGGAAGTCTGTTCTTTCGGCTATTCAGTCTCCATGTTTTGGGACTCGCTCTAGCAGGTCCAGACATTTCAAATGGTCATCAGTTGTAGCTCATATGCATTTTGTAAACAGGGTATGTGTGTCACTAGAGCAGTTTTACTACAGATTGCAAGGCAAACTCTGTTCATGCATAAGTATTCTTTGAATGAAGTGAATTAATTGTTCTATGCAATGAAAGAAGCTTTATTAACATTGTCTGTACGAAAAGCAGTTTTCAGAGAACTTTATTACGATTTCTTTCTCTGGGTCTATATTAGAACACCGAACTTTCAGAATTTTGAGTGTTCTAATATCGAACCCTATTAATTGAAAATTTAAAACATTGAACATACAGAACAGCTAATTTTTTCCTAGGGAAAAAATTTGCTGTTCCAAAACACATACACACAACACATGCACACCAAACAAACAGCAATCCATACACATATACCTAAACTCTTACACCTAACCCTACACTAAGCTATACATACACCACTAACTATCCACTTACCTTAACCCAAACCCTAACCCTAAGGTCCGTCATTATTGCACAGTCACCTCACCCGCGCCCTAACCCTAACTCACCTACCCCGCCCTAACCCTCACGTCCACACAATCACACACTTACCTGAACCTGACCTGTAACTTTCCACCACAGTGCTGAAAATACCAAAGCAACAGAAACGGACAACTGAATTCTTTCCCTAGGAAAAAATTTGGTTTTCTGTTTCTTCGATATTTTCAGCGTTCACTGAAAATGGGTCAATATTAGAACACTCGAAATTTTGAAAGTTCAGTGTTCTAATATAGACCCCTTTCTCTGAGAATACATTTCATTGCAATTCACTTTACTGATAATTTTACACAATAAATGACAATGCCCATAGTGATGAACCTTCTTCCTTATGTTGGTAATGCCATAGTCTGCATTATTTCTTAACTAGTCTGCCTGAATTTAGCATTTACATGTAAGTATGTCTGATTATGACTGCGAATTTCAGCAAAAGACTGCTTTAATGATAACACAGATAGCACATACAGCAGATCGCCTATATATAGGTTAAGGATGAGAAGAATATATTCAAAGTTTAATTTCAGAAAGGGCAGGAAACTGTATTAAATTCATATTGTTTTAATGTATATTGTTAGAGACATAATGGATTATAAATTATTATAATGTGGCTACCTTCATGGTTTTGGTCAGCATAGACATTTTGGGTATTTGAAGATTACTGGAAGTGTAATGTAATACTGTGACTTTTCAGAACAGAATTTTATCTGCTGTATATGGTTGAATAATTAATTGATTGCTGAGCAGTGGTTTTAAATAATTTAGAGTGTTTACTTTTGTCTGTTTTTTCAGCTTGTGGATTTTCAATTGAACTTTAATTTGTATTGAATACAACTTTAAATTGTATTTAAAGTACAAGCAAGCAGTTGCCACGAAACGTGTTAAGCATTGAGTCACTTATGGTCTCAGTAATATGCATTTAGAGTCAATTTATGTAAATGCCCAACTGATCCCTTCCTAAGGAGACTGGGACATGCTGCTTTGAAAAGAAACAGGGATGGACGGCATGATATTATAGACAACAGTTGTCTGTGCAGTTCTCATTTTACTGTGAACATTTGATAAAAAGGACAGCATGATGAAGGAGTTGGGAATGGAAAATGAATGCATGTACCCCTGTTTGAAACCAGATCTGGTTCCATTATATTTTACAGATTCCCAACATCAGGTTTGCCATGTTACCCCATTATAACTGTCTGTTACTGTGGTTAAGTGTTCTCCCTAGAAGGTGTAATAAATAAGAGCTGACATTGCTTAAGATCATTAAATGGCGGTTGGTCACTTTTAGACATACATAGAGCTTATTTTTTATTGTTTTCTAGGCAACTGCAACAATTTTAAGTGAAATACTGATGCACATCTTGTTGAAGTACATCCCAGTACTGAACCTGTGGAACAGTTTATAACGTTATTGTCACACATCAGACTGGGCCTAGGACACATTGGGACTAGCCATCAGCCTGAATGATACTTTCTAAAAGGAAGAGCTACACAGAGGATACAGGCTGCATTCACTGCAATGTCAAACTGTGGGTGGAGGATTTCTGCATTGCTACTGCAGCCTTATTTCATGTTGATATCTACAAATGTTTTACAATTAAATTACATATCTTGCTATGATTTTACACCAATGTACCAGTCATTCCTACCACAATCATTTATATCTTGTGCTGCAAAAGCAAGCAGCACAACTAGGTTCATATTTTCTGTGCTACTTAATAATTCAATGTTCAGCTTCATTACCAGGAATGTTACCACCATTATATTGTTAAAATGATTAATACTTTACTACATCTAGGCTTTCTTTACTAAGCATGCTGGGTAATTTTGCAATAATATGTGACAAATATAGATCCCTGTGTTATAAATAGTATATGACATATAGCAACATATTTTGTTTTTGACAAGGAAGCATTTTCTCCACATCCATACAAATGGATACTGATCTGTGGGACCAATCAACCCAATAGAAAATCATACCGTCAACATTTAATGTAGATACATAAGAATCTAAGCTGGATGAAGAAGGTGAATTAGTATGTGAAATGTGTGGTGATGAGGATAATGACATAAAGAATGATGAAGGGAATGAAGTTGTAAATGCAGCAGTTGAGACAGCTGTAACACTAGGCCAAGCTAAGTATATCAGATTCCTTAGGTACTTGGTGAACCTTATTTCCTGTTGTTTCTCTATAGCTAAAGGACTTTCTGATGAAAGAAAAAAGTTAGAGGAAGCATGTTAATTCTTCAACTCCTCTGCAGTTCATGTGGAAGTGAATAAACTTGGCACAGTCAAGCATACACTAACCTTTAACATTCTGCTGTCAGTGTCTTACATTTTCTGGCTGAAACATAGCTAAGGCTTTTTATACTTCACAACATACGGGAGGATCTATATACAGTGACAGAACACTTTGCTTTCATCAGATATCAATATATCTGCCATCAGTCCTTTCTGGGTAGCATACATTTCAAAAGTGGTGGTTTACAACACTTCAAACTGAGGAAAGAGTATTTGGCCATGTGGGTGATTGAAACGTTGACAGCCCGGGAGACTGTGCCACGTTTGGAATGTGCTCAGTAATGAATCTACAAGTAGAAGTTATGCTGGATATGCAGAAAGTTCAGTTCATGAAGCATACATAATGTACTTGTTTTAACATATAGTAAAGCGCTGATACATTATTTGTTTTGAGCTGTCATATGAACCTTCTAAACTGATAAAAACATTATAGTGCTTATACAGCAACTTGTAATGCCAGAGTTTGTTTTAAGACTGCTGCTGCCGTTAATAGTGTATTATCTAGTGAGGAAAATGTTTCATGTCTGCATAGACATTTACTGGAAACTGTGTTCCCATTCTTTCCACAGAGTAATGATGAGTTGGCAATTACCATATAACCTTTGAGAAGTTACAAAGATGCTTTGCTGTAATTACTGACCTAGGTTTTCACATAAGTGAGTTGCTAACAAACCGTCATGTATAGGTTGCCAAGTGCTTAAAAAGAAATATGCCAAGCACAGACCAAAACTATGTTATCTGTCATGATACCAAAGGTAGTATATAAGTTTTGTTTACTTGTTTTTATGCTATCTGAGTTGCTGATAATTAAACAAGTATGCCTGAATAGTTTATTTCTTTCATAGTAGCAAAAAAGAAATGACTGCAGTAGTCTGAAAATTCACAGTACAGACCATGATAAATGACATGCTTCATTAAAGAGCATTATAAATAATATGATATGCTACCATCAGGAAATAATGGCCACTAGTGCATTGCCTCAGCTTCACCTTAGACAAATCAAACTGGACATCTATCATGGCCAGACTGTCCACAGCAATAAAACCACCAAGTTCCTGACATCATTATTCACTATAGGAGCAGAGCTGCAGAACAGAGAGAATACAGCAATGTTAGTAACAATCATTAGTATTAGTAGAGGCAGCTGTTAGTGATGATACATGTGGTTATATTTTATTTTATCATGCTAGTGCTGACAATTAAAAAAAATGAATTAACAGCATTTGTCTCTGTATCTGTGTCTCTCTGGGCCATATTATTGCTACAATGAATCCCACCTTTCTCACGGGTTTCTATTCTCTAGAGATATAATCTCATTCATCCTAGAGAAGCAAAAAAAAGCTCATACAATGGCAACTTCTATTGTTCTACCTCACTCTATAAAGAATAACATTCCCCCAGAAAATGGCTTTGCATGATGCAGGAACAAATCCAGCATTTTGTTCACTGAAACGGGTATCCATCCATTCTTCACTAAATAGCCTTCCATGTAGTGCTCATGAAAGAACTACTTTTATACAAACACACACATCCCCTTGGAAATCAACTCTCAAAGTGGTCAGATACAGTGATAAGTTCTACAGTAAAGAAGTGTAAAAGAAGAACTAAGATATGAAGAAGTGGGACATGGAATGAGCATTTGCCCATGGGAAAACAATTGCAACCTCTCTGTTTCTGTTCCCTTCTGATGACATATAGAAGGACCACATTCAGCAGCAGAAAAAGACCTTTTAGTCCACCTAATCTGTCCACTTGATATTAATTTAAAGCAGGTGGGTTCCTATTCAATTATTTACTTTTCTACTTTCCCATAAAACTTCCTTTATGTCCATTCTTGACATCTTTGAATTCTGTCATTACTTTACTGCCACTCCTGGAAGGCTATTCTATCATCCAAAACCCTCTGTCTATGAAAAATCTTTATTTTTGTTTCTCCTGAATCCTGAATCATGGTATCCCTCTTCTGTCATCAGAATGCAACTTGTCCTTATGCATAGTGCTTTATGTTATTTTGTTTATTTCTTTCTTAACTAGGTAGATGGACTGGTCCAAGAGCCATTCTCAAACATGACCCAAGCTAGAGGCCACTACAGAATTGTCACAATAAGTACAATTACGAGTAATTCTTTAGACAAAAATCTTGTGCTATGTATATTGCGTAATACATATATATGTATTTTATATGCAATGAATCTTGTCTGTCACATAGATTAAGTTACTATATGTATATGGAATTCTATGTTTAGTAAGATGTAACTAGCATTTTATTTCAGCTGGATTCATTTGACAAGACTTTTAACCATAAGAAATTGGTTGTGTCTGAGGAATGTAAATGATCTGGCTGTCAAGAAAGTTTACAAACAGTACACAAATAATATGACAGAACAGAAGACACCCCCACTTATCATTTATTTATTTATTTACTGTTTTTTCATCAGGTAAGTGGACTGGTCTATTGATCCTTTGGAGCCATGACCCCAGGTCAAAGAGCAGAAAATATATCAAGGGCTTTCAAATCAACAATATTCTATACAAAATGAGTACATAGCAAAATTCACAACTGCATGTAGATAGGATCATTTTAAAAGATGCAGGTAGAGTGCATTTTGAAAAAAAAAAATCTGTACAAAATGCAAGCTAAAATATGCATCAAATACACTAAACTCCTATATGCCTGTGAAATTTTTGAATATATGATGCCACATTAAGAGTCTGAGAAAAGTTTATTAAATATATTCTATTATTCGTGCTATGGAATGGTAAGTAAACTAATCATTGTCACAGTTGCAGTGGCAGATACAGTCAGTAAGGAGGTGCTCTTTAAGTACATCATTGAAGCTTTTAATGGTCTCTAGAGTTTTGTTGTCTATAGGCAACTCCCAGTCTGAGAAGGCTCTCCCACCTACAGCAAATTTAAATGGAGGGCATACTAGAGAGAAGTTATTGTCCTGTGTACTTCTGAGTACATAAGAGTTGTCTTGTAAAGGTAGTTTCACTCTTAAAGGGGGGTCACTGACCATGTTTTAACACCTTGTAAATTAGACTATTTGAAAGAAAAGTGGCCCTATGAGTCACTGAAAGCCATTTGGAATTTTTTAGTAAATTGCAATGGTGCATCAGGGGGTCTGCTGATAGAATGAAACTGCAGATTTTATTCTCAGCAGTCTGTATTCCATGAGTAATGTGGGCTGAATGCATAATGAGAAAAGGAAGGCCATATTCACATTTGGGTATTAAAATATTTTTTGCAATGGCTCTGCAAGCAGTGGGTGACAGGAAGTGACTGTTCTTGTATCATAGTTTTAATTGATCAAGGACTTTATTATTTACAAAATCTGTTTGTGTAATAAGGAAAGGGTAGGGATGAGTATTAGCCAAAGGTACACCTGTTCAGTGATGTTAGGTATCGTTTTCATTAAGATCTGTTAAGAAAATAGGATGGGTAGCATGCAATTTCTTTAGTAAGGCAAAGACCATGATATTGATTTTCTTGTGGTATTAACTTTTAGTTATGTACTTACCATAACTTTAGATGTTTGGGATCCATCTCGCCTACATTCTGTACTGATGGGCTCGGAGCCGATCCCTCGGCTCCGACTCGGCACGCTTATGCTATAGAGCGAGGCCTCTTATTGGCTGAGCTATCTTTATCCCAGGATGCACCACCACTAATCCCCCAGATCTTGTTTGTCCGCATTCATGCACACATGCACAACTTGTTTATATAACATTGTTAGATGTTTCAAGATGAAACAACAGGATTTGGACCTTCTGATATCCTCTGATCTCCAAGGAAGGGGGAGGGAGGGTGGGTTATTAGGAATGTGGCGAGATGGATCCCAAACATCTAAAGTTATGGTAAGTACATAACTAAAAGATGTTATGTGATCCTATCTCGCCTACATTCTGTACTGATGGGACAGCGTCCCTAGCACCTAAATCCTGGGTGGCTCATTGGAAAACACTCCTGAGCACTGTGGAACCAAATGAAGCTCGTCCTCTAGATGCCACATCAAATTTGTAGTGGGAAATGAAAGTGTGCGGGGAAGACCATGTAGCTGCAGCACAAATGTCACTAATGGCAAGCTTAGAATGAAATGCTATCAAAGTAGCCATAGCCCTTGTAGAATGAGCTTTGACAGAGGTGGTAAGCTCTTTGTTAGAATAAGAATAAGCTTGAGTAATACAGTCCCTGATCCATTTGGCAATAGTGACCTTTGTGACAGCTTTGCCCAATTTATTGTCTGCAAAGGATACAAACAACTGATCTGTTTTCCTTGTTTGTTTGGTCCTGTCTAAATAAAAACACAACTGCCTGTGGACATCTAGTGTGTGGAATATGAATTCCGCTTTGTTAGAATATTTTGGAAAGAAGACTGGAAGTTCCAATGATTGTTGTAAGCAGAAACTGGAACAAACTTTAGGGACAAAGGAAGGATTTGGCCTGAGAGATACTCTGTCTTTGTGGAAAACCAAGTACGGGGGTTTTACTGACAGAGCTTGAAGCTCTGAAACTCTTCTGGCAGAAGTAATTGCCACCAGACAAGCTGTCTTCCATGATAGAAACTTTAGATCACATGTAGCCGCCGGTTCAAAGGGGAAGGAAGTCAAGGCGCGTAACACTATATCGAGATCCCATGGAGGTGCAGGATGAGAAATCGGAGGTCTTAATAGAGCAGCACCTTTCAAGAAGGTCTTACACAATCTGTTGCTCATTAAAGGTGGGTTTATGGATTCGTGAAAATTGGAAATCACTGCCAACTGGACCTTGATGGTAGAGACTGATGAGCCTTGATTGAAAAGAGAAGTTAAAAATTTTAGTACTTCTGCCACGCGAATAGAGATGGGGTCCAGGCCCCGGAGTTGAGCCCAAATAGCAAATCTTTTCCATTTGCTAGAATACAGTTTCTTTGTAGCAGACTTATGGGCCGAAGATAATATGTGTACAACCTCTGGATCCAATGTATGACTCCTGACTATAGTCGGAAGAGGAGGAGCCAAGCAGTCAATTTTAAGGTGTGCAGGGACTGGTGGAATAGTCCCGACTGATGAACCAAAAGGTCTGGAATCTGATCCAGGAACCATGGACCCTCCAGAGCATATTTCCGAAGGTAGGGAAACCATACTTGACGAGGCCAGTAAGGAGCAATTAAGATCATTTTGCTCCCCAAGAGAGATGCCTTTTGAATCACCCTGGGAAGGAGAGGAACTGGGGGGAAGGCATAAAGCAAACCTGTGGGCCAAGGACGGACTAGTGCGTCCATGGGGCTCTTCCCCGGAGCCGGGGTTAGAGAGAAGAATTCTTTGCACTTCGCATTCAGAGGAGTCGCGAAGAGGTCGCAACACGGAACTCCCCATTTGCTGAAAATCTGACTTGCAACTGTCATATTCAGAGACCATTCGTGAGGAGAGAGGATGGTTCTGCTCAATCTGTCGGCTATCACATTGGACTTGCCCGGTATGTGAGCAGCCACTAGAAAGCATTTGGTCGAGACTGCCCATTCCCAAACTCTCATGGCTTCTCTGCAAAGAGGATAGGATCTGGTCCCTCCCTGTTTGTTCAGGTACCAGACAACTGACATGTTGTCTGAGTGAACGGCAATTACGCCCTGAGGGAGATAATCGTGAAGGGCTTGAAGGGACAGAAGTACTGCCCTCATTTCTAGGATGTTGATATGAAGTAGGGTCTCTTCCGGGTGCCATTTGCCTTGGACTGACCTGCCCAGGGAATGCCCCCCCCCACCCCATCTGGGAGGTGTCTGTGGTCAAAGTGGCCGCAGGAGGAGGTAGAACAAAGGGTCGTCCCTGATCCAAATTGGAGGGCACTAGCCACCAGCGAAGGTCCCGTTTGCAAGATTCAGTGATCCATATGAGGTGACTGAGAGGGAGTTCCTGAAAGGACCACTGAGCTGACAGAAGCCACTGGAGAATTCTCATGTGCAACCTTGCCAAGGGGACTAAAAGAACCGTAGCGGACATGGATCCCAATAGCTGCAGGACCATCCTGGCTGGAGCTTTGGACCTGGGAAGTAAGGCTCGAACTTGAGTCTGTATGGTTTGTATTCTGTCTGTAGGTAGATAGACCCGCATTCGGTTTGAGTCTATCTCTACCCCTATGAATCTTATTCGTTGAGATGGCAGCAACACAGACTTTGGCCAATTGAAGGTGATTCCAAGGAAACTGCCCAGTGATATAGTGGCTTGAAGGCTCTGCAGTAGTAGATGCCTGGAGGTGGCAGTTAGGAGCCAGTCGTCTAGATACGGAAACACCTGGAATCCTAGACTTCTCAGGTGAGCAGTCACGACTGCCAAACACTTGGTGAACATCCTGAGGGCTGTGGTGAGACCAAAGGGCAGCGCACGGAACTGAAAATGACTGCCTCCGAGGCTGAAGCGCAGATGTTTCCTGGACGCTCGATGTACCATGATATGGTAATAAGCGTCCTTGAGATCTATGGAGCACATCCAAACACCCTTCTCCAGCAATGGGAGAATGGTTTGTAGGGTGACCATTCGGAACTTGGACTTTCTGACTGAACGGTTTAGGATGCTGAGGTCCAAAATGGGCCTCAAGTCCCCGGTCTTTTTTGGCACCAAAAAGAATCTTGAGTAAGTCCCTAATCCGATCTGGTCTGCGGGGACCGGTTGGATGACTCCTTTTTGCAGCAGCTTTGAAACTTCTGAGGCTGCAGTATCCCATTGACTGGGTGGCGGGTCCGGGATTTTTCTGGACTGAGGTGGGGAGTGAGAGAAAGGGATGGTGTAACCTCCGGCGATAATTCGAAGCACCCATCGGTCCTGAGTGATACCTTCCCAGGCATTCAGGTGCTTCGAAAAATGACCCCCGACTGGCTCCGGAGCTGCACAGTCGGGCAATCCCTCAGGGACTGTGAAAAGCTGGAGAGCCACGAAAGGACTCGCGATCTCCAGTGTTGCGAGGGCCTTTGCCGCCTCTGGGACAGCGTCTTCCTGAAGAATTTCCCCCTCCTCTGCCTCTGGAAGGGGGATCATCCTGCTGCGAGGGGTAAGGCTTCTGAGATCTACGGAACCACATTTTCCCTCCTCTTTTAGCCTTGGGATAAGGCCGAAAGGGAGTGGAAAATCGTGCCCCTACGGCAGTCAGAGTCTTACCCTCCTGTTCGCAGCGGGTCAGTGTGTCCTTTACCTTGGGTCCAAACAGGGAGGACCCATCAAAGGGGGCGTCGGCAAAGGAAGACTTAAAGGCCTCCGTGAAATGACACAGGCGGAGCCAGGCTTGTCTCCGTAGAGCAATGCCTGTACCCGCCGCTCTACTCGCCCCTTCGGCCGCATAAGAAATGAGCCTCATGGACGAGTTTGAGATGGACGACATTGTAGCCAGCTGAGAGCCAACCGTCTGGGCCAGCTCCTCAGGCAGGTTACCCAAGAGGGTATCGGATAGTTCTTTAATCAGATCCCTCTGAAATCTAGTAAAGTGCGTAAGGTAGTTCAAGGACCTTAACTTAAAGGCCACTGAACTCAGGGTGCGCTTTCCGTACCGATCCATGCTCCTAGACTCCTTATTAGGAGGATGGACAGACGTCAAAGCCTCTGCTACATCTTGCTGGGTAGCAGATGCCACCACCAAAGCATCTACAGCCACACCTTTAGTTAGAAACTCTTTTTCAGGGGGTGCCAAGAGGAACTTATTCGGACGAGCAGGCACCGGTTCCACAGAGTCTGGGTGTTCCCACGCCCTTCGACAGATCAAATCCAAGAGCTCATCGAAGGGCGGAGACACCCTGGAGGCGGAGGGCTGAGCCCCGAAGGCCTTCAGGAACACCGACTCATCAGCAGAAGGGGGTTTGGACTGCCAGCCGCCTCGTTGTTTTAGGGCTTCCAGGATGTCTGCAAAGGAGACATCATCCGAGGACGATTTAGGGGACCCCTCTGCATCATCGAGATCAGTGTCTGATGTAAGAGACTCAACAGGGGAGTCAACGTGCTTCCTCTTGCACGATCTCTTCCTGGGGGGTTCTTCCGAAGAGGCTTCAGAAGGACCTCCAGGAGGGGGAGAAACCCCAGTGGGGGTAACCTCAGGCCCCGGGGCTCCGCTGTCTAAGGACAGGGGGACTGCCAAAGACCCAGTCTCGGTATGCAGGGAAGGAGCTGGGGAGACCGTGGAGGTAGCCAAGGAAGATTTGGCTAACGCACTCCTCATAGCCCTGAAGGCGGGACCACCAGAGTCCTGGGAGGGTCCCACATCCGTGGCCATGACAGTGGACGGCACTCCCGCCGCCGATGCACCAAGAGGGAGACTTGGGACCGAAAACATCAATCCCGAAGCCTCCCCCCCAGGGCCGACGGAAGAAGTCCGTGTACTGAACTCCGACCCAAGAGCCGGAGTTGGAGCAAGGGTCGGGCCCGACCCTAAAACCTCCACCGGTTCCACCAGCACCGGCTCCAATGGTGCCGAGGCTGTTGGAGGAGGAACCATAGTAGGGAAGTGGACCATCGGCTCCGAAGCCGAATGGGCTGGAGCCGAAACTAGCTTTTGGAACACAGGAGACTGGAAGAGTCTAAGGAGCACCCTGTCGATGTCCGAATCAGACATCTTGGATGATCTGGAGGATACCGATCGGGCCCGAACTGATTTCTCCATCGGCTCCAAAGGACTCGGGGACCGGCTCCGAATGGACTCCACCACTATCGGCTCCGAGGGAGATCTCAAGGCAATTTCCCTCGGTGTCGATAAGGACTTCGGCTCCGAGGGGGAAGAGTCTGAGCCGGCAACCCTTATCGGCTCCAATATCAGTGGAGCCGATGAAGGTGACCCGCCTCTCGATGCCCCAGTCCTCGGCTCCGAAACCAGAGGGGTCGAGACTGGAGGCATCGAGGCAGACCGTTCCGCCCTCAGCTCCGAAGTCCGTGGAGCCGATGGAGAAGTCTGCTTAGATTTTTTAGCAGCCGGTTCCGACTGACTGGTCGGAGCCGACGCTTTCTTCTTTTTTGAAGGCGAAGGAGAGGAAGATAAAGCTTCCTCGAAGGATGGCTTAATTAACCCCTTGAGGATTAATTTGTTTTTCCTCTCCTGGAGGACTCTTGATGAGAAGGCGTGATACACGCTACAAGACTCTTGTAGGTGCTTGGCGCCTAAGCAATAGACGCACGAGGAGTGGTCGTCCGTTATGGACATTTTATAACCACACCTCGTGCACTTTTTAAACCCGGAGGGTCTATGCTCTTTAGACATACTAACTCCGAAAACAGTACCTGTATAAAGAGAATTACAACAAACTAAGAAAACAACAAGAACAACAATATAAAAGTTTTTTTTTTTTTTTTTTTTTTTTACACAATACAGGTGATCAAACCACACAGAAAGAGAGAGAGAGAGTCAAGACCCTCTAACTTAAATGGGTACTTGACCCACACAAGAAACAGTAATAGGAAAACAACAGGGGAAGGCCCCTCTAGCTAAAACGGGAAACCTTCCCTGACGAAAAAAACACAAATTTCTCAACAAAAACTTATCAATACACACTCGTATGACAACAATAGCTGTTAAAACAGCTTTTGGGTTTAAAGCAAGGAAATTTCTGACAGGAAAAAGCCTAAATAAATAGTACTTAGCCCAGCCAAGTTGAGACCACGTCTAAGCTTGTAAGCGGCAAACGAGATCTGGGGGATTAGTGGTGGTGCATCCTGGGATAAAGATAGCTCAGCCAATAAGAGGCCTCGCTCTATAGCATAAGCGTGCCGAGTCGGAGACCAAGCCCATCAGTACAGAATGTAGGCGAGATAGGATCACATAACATCTAGTAGTTTGTTAGTGGCAGATCAGGTGCATAACTAAGTGGTCTGAGTGGCTAATATTTCACTGCAGGAGCAGCATATCATCTGCATATATTATTAATTTAAGATTTGGTAATTCTAGGGAAGGATCATTAGCAAAGAGAGAAGAGAAGAGGACCTAGCACAGACCTCTATAATATACCTGTATTAAGTCTAGCAGCATCAGAGGATGACACATTGCTATGGACTTGGAATGTTCTTTTATTTGGTAGCTGAGAAACCAGCAAATAGTGTTAAAAGATACAAGTAAGAGGTTTAATGATTTTTCTCAGGTGCAGGTCTTTGGAAGGTGGGATGACAATTGTTGGATTTAGATCCTGAATTGTTGAGTTTAAGCAGTTGGTACTTGGTCTGCTTTACTGGAATTTTGGAGAAATTAAATGTTGCTACATAAGGGGATAGAGGGTACAGATCAGGGAATGAAGGTTTTTGTGCTTCACTGGTGGGGGAGTAAATTGTTGGAAAGGCTGTAGTAATGATGTTTATGGTGGACTGCAAAACTGAGCATAATCATTAGCAACAGGAGAGTGATTCAATGTTATTCATTGATTTTTGATAGCTGAAGAGGTATTTAATGTCCATGTTGAGCATTCATTTCTTTCCAAAACTGATTACATCTAGACCAGTTTCTGTTTCTGACTAAGGTACACGACTTTTGCAGGATTTGTTGCAATTCTTGTTTCTTTCCTTAAACTCAGAAAAGTTTAGTTTAGCTCTGTATTGTTGGAGTTCCTTTCCCAGGTCTTCTAGGCCGAATCTCTGGCTTTAATTTTGTTTTTAATATCCACTGAAAGCCATGTGCAACACTGAGATATAAGCACTTTTTTTGTAAGGGGGTACAGTGCATCCTGAATTGTGGTCAGGTTTGTGTTGAAAACTTCTTAAGCAGAGGTGGTTTCAGACATGGCATATGGGGGGGGGGGGGTCCATTCTATAACACTAACTAGGGTGTTGAGATTTGTTTGCTTATTATTAGGGAAAGATCTTCTTTCAATTATTCAAGGAGATTTTTTATATGTTCCGAATGACCAAATGGATTTAATGGGTGAGTGGTCACTCAGAGCACTGGACAGTATGGCAGTATGATGACACCTATTTTGTATGTTGGTTATTATTAGATCATGTGTGGAGCCAGGGCAAGTCCTTGTATGAGTTCAAGTACAAGCCTGTGTTATTTGGGCCAGGATAAACTGCTGCAACATTTTGTACAGAGGCAAGGCAGAGAGTCTTTCCCAATAGCGATGATATCAAAATCACCAAGAATAACTGTGTTGTTATGTACTCCTTTAGGGAACATATGTTGTAGAGGTTTGTGTAATGTAGAGACAGAAAAGGGTGGGTGCTTATAAACTGCAGAAATCTTCATGTGAGTATACCCGCCAACATGAAAAGCAATCAGAGAAAATGGCTTAAGAGACTTTAATGCCAACAAATATACTCGGGGTGAAAATGTCAGCTAGATAAATGCAGGAGTTGAATTAAGAAAGAAATTACATTAACTGAGGCAGCACTGGTAGATGAGTATTATAATTCTTAGAACTAATAGTAGAAATAAGTATTTTTGTATAAGATGTGCATCAGCATAGTGGCACAGCAGATAGTGTTGTTGCTTCACAGCAAGAGGTTCTCTGGTTTGATCCTCAGCTGGGGTGGAGTCTGCATGTCCGCCCTGTGTTTGTGCAGGTTTCATCTGGGTGCTCCAGTTTTTTCCCACATTCCAAAGACATGCAGTGGGTGGACTGGGCACTCTAAATTGGCCATGTGTGTGAGCTTGCAAGTGTGTGGTGTGGAAGAACTACTGTGGCAGAACTAGCCAACCGCCTTGGTTCTAAATGACAGTCACTATTAAAGTGACACCCTGCCCCATGTGCAGAAATGCAAAAAGGGGTTGTGGATGGATGGCTGGTGTGTCACATTTCTCAGTACGATGCTTAGTTGGTACAGAGCAGCTACATGGAAAGCCTTGACTTACTTAAAGGTGCAGTAGGGTAGCTTTAACAAGTGTTGTTTAAAACAATCTGTAGATGAGAGGAGATACAGACCACACCACACATGACTAAACTGTACAATAACCCACATCTGACATGTCAAGTACACTGATCCCACTTTTTTTCAAAGAATTACATTCTCTTGGTATATCTAGGTATAAATCCTTCTTCTGCCTGAGCAAGTAGAAAAGTCATTCCAATTACAACTTGCTCCACTTCTGACTTAAGTTAAAAACAGTCATGATGTAATATAGGAGTTTCTAATTGGTGTGCCATGAGGTGAAAAAGGTTAAAAATTGCTGATGTAATAACAAAACCAGCTTCTGCCAGTGGAACTGTTGTACATCCATATTTTTTACTATAAGATATTCAACCTGATTTAATAGCTTTCCATGTTGTACACATGAAAGAATTGTTTTATTCAAACATTTCTGTTGTTTACCAATTATAATTTAGGAACATTTTTTCTCGGAATTAAGTAATACAACTCTAGTAACATCTTCCAGCCTGAATCATGACATGATTTCCAGGGGGGTGGGGTAGCCTCTTCCTGTGGAATCAGAGCTTGCTGTCATATGGGAGCTCTGATACATGCAGCTGTACCAAACAACCTCTATTAAAACTGACTTTGTATCATAATAAATATAAATTCAGGGAGCTGCTCTTAATTCATTAGATAAAACACTCTGGTCAATTACCTCCATAGTTAATGCAACCATTGCATCCCACTATCACATTTTTCTCCTTTGTGTGTGAAAATCATTACTATCAAGAGATAAGGAAAAAGGATTTTCTCTGATATCCCTGTCAGCATTTGCTTCAGCAGTGAAAAATAATAAGAACATCAGAATATTTCTTGTCATAGAAATGTCAGATTGGATATTTCTGTTTAAATAGATAATACAAACGAAGAGATATGTGCGTATTCAATCTGCATGTCAATAAATTACATTAAAAAGAAAGCTGCAAAACTAGTATAAACCGTATTTCTATTTCAGTTTTGTAGCAATTGCAACACCAGTCAGTGTGTTTTTGCGTGTTTTTTTTCTTTAATACGTGTGATGCTTTCCAGAAAAGAAAATACCATCCAGCAAATCCCTTCCTAAAGGAAATGTGGTTTGTCTGTTCACTGCACAGAAAAACAGAGACAGACATATTTGTTCTCAAAAGCAGTTTTCTCATGAAAAGCACTTGTAACCTTTGAGAAAATAATCAAAGTTTTGTCTGAGTCTACACTTGGATGGAAGTCCTGAATCGCGAACTTTATGTTAGACTGACTTGCTCAGACTGGATGGTTTCCAAGACTCCTACACTGTGCAACTCCATTGCTTGCAGATAATTACCAATGTATTTAAAAAATGTCACCAGAAAAAACAGGGACAAAGATTTAAGCATGGAAATAAAATGTGAGGGAGGTTAATGGTGTTCAGCCATGGAAAGGTCATGCCTGAAGGATTGCTGTGACCATTCTGTTCAATACATGTAGTTAACCTGCATGAATAAGCAAACCAGTTTTCTGAGGACCTTGGCCTTATCAACAATGAGTTTCACTGCACAGAAGTACTCTGAAGTTTCATTATTGTTTTGCACTCAGAGTAAGCAGGACAGATTTTTAAAAGTGAACCAGGGCTATACATAAATGAGTGACTAAGTTATGTACATTCTGACATATTACTTGCACTGCTATCATTGTTTACTTTAGTGTAAATGTCCATATGAAATAAGCACGGGCATATAATTGTATATGTGTATGTATATGTCTATACACAGGCAGACTGATATTTGGTTGCAGGCCATGTTGATCAAATGTTTAACTTATCAACAGCTATATGGCTATCAGTAATTATCAAAAGTGCTCTTTATTGAGTGCAAGAAAAAGTGAATTGTATAACAGTGACTTTGCTTTGTTCCTTGGTGTTTTCATGTGTAAATGGGGTTGTGTGACTTTGGAGTTAGTATATATAAGCTAAAGGGTGTTGGGCCAGAACTCCCACACTGAGCATATGGGGTGAAACAATGTAAAATAAATGTTTTAGTGTTTGGTACTTCTTTTCTGATTACAAATGAAAGCTGTGTTCTTTCCTTTTGTGGTTGGACTAGTTTCTCCTATGCTTTATTTTCAGTATCTTGCTGGCATTCCAAAACTGATGGAATGTAGAAGGTGCATCGATATAATGGCACATCAACTATTGATAATTTACAAGTGTGTGTGAATATATACCTATATCTATCTTCCTATCTAGCTATATATATTATCTATCTATATTTATATATATATATATATATATGTACAAAACAGATAAAGATGCATTGATAGGTATAGAAATATATACATATAGTTATAGAAACAGATATATGTATGTGTGTGGGGAGGGGATTAGCATGAATTTTCAAACACAAAATGATTAAATAAAAAATGATTGCAAAAATAGTGATCAAACCACAACCAATTAAAAATGAAACATCTACAACAAACGCTTTATTGTAAAGGGACAAATGATTGCTTCATTTGTGCAAAAAGGAACAATGGCCAACTAATTCAACATCAGTGTAGATTAGAATAAATGTATTTCCATTGATGATGAATAAAAAGTAACCTCATTCAGGCTATTTGCTTACCTAAACAATGTGCCTGAATCATACCTCACCTGCCTTATTTTCCATATCTCACTTGATGATTTTTCCATACAGTTAAGTCCTTCAGGTGGCCAGCAATACTTGGCATATTGTCAGTGTCCCAGAGAATATTTCATTCCAGGGCTTACTGTGTGTTTTTGCATCGTTCTAGGGGGCTTGTTTTCTTCTTCTCATTGCAAGGAACTCATCAGTGTCTCTCACACCATTTCTGCGGTCTTTGATTGGATTTAGTGAGTCCATGCCCAGGCTGTATATGATTTTAAATTACTTCCAATTCCTCAAGCTCCTTTTCATGCAACTGTGCAGTTTGGGGGCTGCAACATATGTTTAGTGACTTTCCCCCGCTGTTCTGCAATGCTTTTCATCTTTGTTACTTCTGTTGAATTACCTAATGACACAGCACTTGGGCAAGATGGTTGGGAGGGTGGCCTCATGGTTAAGGTGTTTGTCTTACAAACACAAGGTGCAGGGTTTGAGTCTCACAAGGGATAATTGGCTAGGCTTAAAATGTCTCGCAAGAACAGTTAGCTTAGTACTAATCAATAAAACTAAAGGCCTCCTTGTGTTCATATCCCATTCTATTTCAGACTCACTTTCTTCATTTTTTATGATTTATTTACTTTTGTCTAGAGTGCTATGCTTGAGTTTATTCAAGGAAGCTCATCACCTCTTCCACTGGTGTTAAATTAATCCTTTAGCCTTTCTTCTTTGCCATAAGACTTGTTGGGGTTGGTAATAAGACCACCATATCCTTCCCTTGGCAGTTTTCTCTATAGCAATTATGATGTTTTCTGTCTTGGAATAATCCTACTGGGAAATCACAAGCATTTTGGATAAAGGATTATCTAGTTTAATTCTCTTCACTTGTTCACTAATTTATATGAGACATTGTTTATTTGGGAAAGTATGAATTAACCTAAAATATGCCTGGGTCTCGCTGATTATGCATGCTGTCTACCAGCTCTTTGGATTCTGTTAGTACTGGTGTGGAATATTTCTGGTGTCTTACAAAACATCTGGCATCAGTTTCTTCATCAATGAATGAAGTTCACCATTTAGGACGCACTTTGACATTCCTATTATGTCAGCATTTTGCCTTTCAGATCTATTTTAAGGTCATCGCTTTTCAGCATCTGTATCCCTAATTTGCACTCCACTTGATCTATTTTGGTATCTTTCTTTTTTAGGCAATTTGAACAGATCTTTAATTTTATTATTCAGTTTTCTTATTTGTTCTTTGGTTTCCTATGGCTTAATTTATGAGTGTTAGACAGATTTGTAGTATAGAAACTGAATCTGTAGCAGCTTCTAGAGGTTTTGTCCATTGATTTGTACACAGAGTGATATAATGAAAAACATATTTTGAATATCAAGTAAGAAGTAGACTTTATCTTTAGATATCTGTTCTTACACTACCAGGTTGCAGATGGCCTTTCAACAAATAAACATTATTTAAGATTCAACATAACCTATGGTACTACGTCATTTTATATTAGAAGGACTATTACCAAGTTCTGGACAATTATTCTAACTAATAATGATCTGAGTTATGACAGGAATGTAAGTGAAGTTACAAAATAGGAAAAACATGACACAATAATCATTTTAACAGAGTGCTACCCTTCCATTAAGAAGGAAAAAGATTTAAGATATGCAGCGCTTATAGTCACTGTATACACTTCAAGTATACATGGAAATGTATTAATGTTTCTGCTGCAAATACCTGTCAGTTGAGAGTAAACATCCTATCACACCAAAAGCGTAGTAGAACACAAGAGAACAATCAAAAAGGCAACGTGGTAAACCAGACCTACCAAATTTATTGTTAGCGCTTTCGGGCGTAACAATGTACGACCTTCTTCAGACAAAAAACATGAAAGGAAAATCTTTCTTCATTTAAATAAACCACCAACAGTGACATCATCAGATCATCAATTTATAATTAAAGAAACATTACACATAACTAAAACGGGTCTACTACCGGAGATCAAAATTACACTATTTCGAAATCCGGTAGTAGATGCCCACTAACGCGAATGTGCACTTCGCCGAAAGTGCACTTTCGCGAACACCACTAGAATGAACAGGCAATGTCCTCCACTGTGATAGCCCTACTAGGTATCCACTATCCTTAACCCAAGCCCTAACCCTAAGGTCCGTGACTACCGCACCACAGTGGAGGACATAGGTCCCTGACTACTGCACCATGGAGGACATACAATTTCCTCCACAGTGGTGTGGTAGTCATGGACCTTAGTGTTAGGGCTTGGGTTAAGGATAGTGGATAGCCCTACTAGCTATCTCTAAAACATATAAAAATACATTTAACTACAGTATGAAAATCTTAAACCTGTCTCCAAGACAAGGTAAAAAAGTAAGTTCTTAACAAGTTAATGTCTTTCCAAAGATTTTAATCTTAATAAGCATTTTAAGGAACATGACTCATTTAAACCTGGATACATATAAGCATTGGTTAGGACTTGCCACCATAATTCTCTTTGCTCCAATAATAATTTCCATGGCCCATCTCTAATGCTTTCTTTAACCTGCTCTATCACAAGAAATAAGAAGGAATGCCCAGGAAATTCAATTACATGTTTTGCTAGTGCATTATTACAATCTTGCTTATGCATGCTGTACTGATGTTCATAAATTCGCTGCTTCAATTGTATTTCGTTTTTTCCTTTATAAACCCGTGGACAGCTTTGGCACTCAGCTAAATAAACCACTCCTGGGCTGTTGCAATTATATCTACCACTAATGGAATAGGTAAAATTTCTTATTGTAAACCTGACTGAAGTTTTAATAAACTTGCAATAATTGCAACATCCACATTTTAACATACCCCCAGTTCTATGATTACTATGTAATCTCTCTCGATAAAATTTTTAAGATTAAAGCCTCTTTTATAAATTATTTTAGGTGCTTCTGGGACTTTGTCTCTAATTTGGGCATCATCAATAAGCACAGCCCAATTTTTACATAAAATATTCGCTATTTGTTTTGCATCAAGTGAAAATGAAGTACAGGAAGTTAATGTAAAGTTAACATCCTTTTTATCAGTTTGAACATGGTTAGGTAATGTTAAATTGTCTAGCCCTTCCTCTTCTGCTTGTGTAAGACTGCACAATATAGGTCTAAACCAACCTGATATACGCTTGTGGGTAACCTCAGATATCAATTCATCAAGTAATTTTAATGGGTATCCACAAGCTAGGAACATTTCTTTAAGCAAAAGACATTCATCTGAAAAATCTTGTTCTAGTGTGGTCATACTGCCTGTACAAGTTGTCCCTTTACAATACACCACTTTTGATAGTATGGATGAGTACTTTAGAAATATAAAAAAACAGTTTGAGTATGTAGGTTTGCGATATATTCTTGCCGTGTAACATTGATTAACCCTGTCTTTCGTTAATAACACATACAAAAATGCTATAAATTCACTATTAAATTCAAATGTGAATTTCAAAAAGCTGGTCATCTCTGACTGTATCTGAACAAATTTGGAAGCATGAGTTTCATCACCATTAAACACAACAAATATATCATCTAGATAGCGTGTATACCATACAATATTCTGTTTAAAATAGTTATGGCAAAATAACATTTCATTTTCCCAGTATGCCATGACACAATTAGCAAAGCTTCCCCCACAGGGGGAGCCCATAGCTATCCCTGATTTTTGAAGATATATATCACCCCCAACAAAAATGTAACTATTAGTCAGAATAATATCTAGCAGATATTCAATCAGGTTTAGCTCCTTGCCTGCAACACCTAACTTATGTAAGAATACTTGGGTCCACATAATTCCTAAATTTTGTGGGATAACAGTATATAGATCCCGGACACTTATAGTTAGAAAGTTGTATTCAGCATTGAAGTCCAGGTCATTGATGTTTTTAAGGAAATCCCACGAGTCACGATAAATTTGTGACTGATCCTTAAGGTGTTTATTCAATTTAGCATCAACTATTTTAGCACATCCATACATGATACAATTACGGCCATCAACAATAGTGGTGGGTTATTTAAGTTCTTATGCAACTTAGGCAGCCCAAATATGGTGGGTGTAACTGGAGATGGTATAGTCAGGTAGCTATATGTATCTATATCTACCATACAATTAATAAATAGGTCATTTAATAATGCCTTAATACGTTGATAAGCTCCATGAAGTTGGTTATGCCAAATCTGTCCACGGTTTTATATAGGAAAAACCGGAGACAATTGAAGCAACAAATTTATGAACATCAGTACAGCATACATAAGCTAGACAGGGGTCCAGGGAAGTAAATAGTGTGGGAAGAAATAGCCAGGGAATTGTTATAGCTAGGCTTGTATAGGCCCTAGGGCCGATAGCCTAGTACCACCTATGAACCTATGAACCTATGAAGATTGTAATAATGCTCTAGCAAAGCATGTAATTGAATTTCCTGGGCATTCCTTCTTATTTCTTGTGATAGAGCAGGTTAAATAAAGCATTAGGGGTGGGCCATGGCAATTATTATTGGAGCAAAGAGAATTATGATGGCAAGTCCTAACCAATGCTTATATGTACCCAGGTTTAAATGAGTCATGTTCCTTAAAATGTTTATTAAGATTAAAATCTTTGGAAAGACGTTAACTTAAGAACTCACTTTTTTACCTTGTCTTGGAGACAGGTTTACCTTGTCTTAGAGACAGGTTTAAGATTTTCATACTGTAGTTAAATGCATTTTTATGTTTTAGAGAGGGTGTTTATTTATATAAACATAACAATATATATATATATATATATATATATATATATATATATATATATATATATAGATATATAGATAGATATATATATATATCTATATATCTATCTATATATGTATATATATATATATATATATATATATATATATATATATATATATATATATATATATATATACACACACACACACACATATTATGTTTTAGTTATGTGTAATGCTTCTTTAATTATGAATTGATGATCTGATGATGTCACTGTTGGTGGTTTATTTAAACCAAGAAAGTTTTTTCTTTCATGTTTTTTGTCTGAAGAAGGTCGTACATTGTTACGCCTGAAAACGCTAACAATAAATTTGGAAGGTCTGGTATACCACATTGCCTTTTTGTTTGTTCTCTCCAGTTTGGTAATTGTTTTATGACAGTAGTAGAACCAAACCAAATTTAGTAACTGAGAAAAATTCTACCAACCACCTAGGCAAGGCTCCACTTACAGCTTGTATTTTTTAGTGCTTTCATTCTTTAATAGTAAAAGCAAGAACTTAATCAGAAAATACAAGTCAAATTAAAAAATCAGTTAAAAAAGAAAGCCAAAAATATCACATAACTAAACACTACCAATCATTAAATAGTGGGTGTTGTCACAAAAGGAAATACTTTAACTGAAATTTAAAGTGCAAGTGAATAATAATAAATAAACTCATATCATATAATTTAAAATATAAAAAATAAAAGCAAAACTTGAAGAATAATAAATAAACTAATATCATATAATTTAAAATATAAAAAAAAAAAACTATCAGCATAACTTTTGCATCAGTAAAAACACTTTACATTTATGTGTTCATTAAGTCCAGGATCCCAATCAGCTCTAATCTGAATTTGCCAAGCAGATTCACGGCATTCACGCAAACTGATAGTGTCACCACAAAAATTCTGTGTGTGTACAAAATCTAAAACAAAAAATATGAACTTTTTAATGTCACTACATAAAAGGTCATGTTTAGCAAGTGCATTACTTGTATCTTTCTTGTATATAGCCAAGGTGTGCTTGTAGATTCTCCTTGACAACCATCTTACAGTCTTGCCGATGTAAAATCTTTCACAGGACTCACAGGATGCCAAGTAAACTAGGTGCTTGTTTGCCCGGGTCTGTATTGAATAATCCAAAAGTGAATTCACCAAACAGTATTTACATGGAAAATACCATTTAGCAAATTCGTTCTTGTGGGGAGGGTGCAGCCTACTAATTATATATACCAACTCCGAGATTGCACTACAGTGAAGAAAGGGCAAATTTTCCGATCTTCACTGTACTGTGATCTCACAACTAACAGTTCACCGAATGGTATTTTCGATGTAAATACCGTTCAGTGAATTCACTTTTCAATAGACCTGTTTACCCAAATGTAAATACCCAATGGTTTGAAATACATGAAAGACAAAAACTGCAGCGAACCACCATGAGATAAAAGTTGTAAAATTTAATGAAGATGAACGAGCGCTTTCACGCACACTCAGGTGCGCTTCATCAGGTACAATTACATCAAACATATCACTTGCTTTTATACATTGACTAAGTCCTCAATTAAACAATTAAGAAGATAATTAGACAAATTTAAAGGTACAGCATATAAGAAAAAATCTTTTTCAAGGCAAACAGTTCATTTAGGCAGTCAGCCGCACCAAATTTCAAATTCTCAAGTTCACCTTAAGATAACAGCTGAAGAATGCAGTTAGAAAACCGTATGTTCAACAGTCATTATGGCTTCCATATAATACATATAAAAATTAAGTAAAAATAATTAAGATCAATACACTTAAAGATAGCATAAGGGACAAAACAATACTAAAGAAAAACCTTACTATATGTCCACCTATCAGTCATTACTTAAAATAGGGTAATGTCAGACCATGATGTACTGATGGTACTGGTACTTTATATATATGAGTGGGGAGTCCACTCATAAGAAAATAGATAGCATAAGCAAGGCTGATTAGTCAAATCATATATATATATATTGTGCAGCCAACATCATAAAAAATGACAAAATCTCCCTAAATATATAAGGGTTATATTAAGCTAAACAATTCTCTAAAGCCACATAAATATCATAGATAACTATCAAATAATAAATTATTATTCACACAAGGATTCATATATATAAACCTTATGAGAGAATACACAATCAATATACTAGAATAAAAATGTCTATGGATCATCATAAAAATCAATATAAATATGTTTGTACAATCATGGCTAAAACACAAACTAATCAGACCCAAACAATAATGTAGGGCAAATTATAAAATTAACATATACATATGGCCCTTAATCTGATGTTATAAGGAGTCAATAAGGGCTGCATAAAATATCATTATACAAAACTAAGGATACTGGTAAGAATAAAGGTATGACATACAGATGTCAATAATAAAGATTCAAAGTAGATGAACGAAAGCCAACATGGGCAGTCTTGACTTGCTAAAAAATAGCAAATGTAAAAAAGGCCAAAAATGGCTAGGCAGAACAGGTATATAAAGAATGTGAATGTGATCATTTGACCAGAGAATGAGACAAATGATGTTATACTGTCAAGAAGATCCTGTCAAAGCAGGCCAGATGTTAACTATAGTATTTAATCCAGGTTTAATGTGTGCTCTGAGTCTAAGTATCCACCTTAGTTCACACATTTCAGTTGTTCCTATAATATCCCCATCCCGTTTGTTTATATTAATCACTTGTAATACTAAAAAATTGAAACTGTGTTGGGTATGATCTTGACAATGCATTGCCAAAGCATTGCTAACATTGCCCTTTTTTATATCATAGGTATGATTGTACATACGATCCCTCAATCTGCGTGATGTCATCCCCACATAATATGCATTGCATAGATTACACATTGCCAAATAGACGACATTTTGGGTATCGCATGTGGCATAGAAAGTTGGCTTAAACATTATATTAATGCCAGGTATATTAAGTTCTCGATTTCTACTAATAAATTTACATAAAGAGCATCTATTGCATGGAAAGGTGCCTGTCTTAAAACTGGCTCTTATATCAACAGGGGAGACTTCTGTTTTCTCTTTACAAAGCAGTCTCTTGATATTCAGACAGTTATTAAATCTAAATGAGGGTCGCTTGTCAACTATTTGGGATAATTGGGGATCAGACAGCAATATCTTCCAATTGTTTTTAATAATCATAGTTAACTGATCTACATCATTGGTATATTTGATATCATAAGCCAAACCTTTTTTATTTTTTGCCACGTTGGGCCTATGGTATCCCCTTCTTCTATCTGAGGGCATTTCAATCAAATCATTTACTATCTGTGCAACCAAATCAGGCGGATATCCTCTATCTGAGAAATGTTGGGCTTGTTGTTTCATTAGCTCAAGCACATCATGTTTGTCACTACATAGTCTCAGTATCCTAGTCATTTGTCCCTTTACAATATTTCGGAACACATAGCGTGGATGCAGGCTGTTGTAGTGTAAAATGCTATTTTTCCAACATGATTTTTTATAAAGGGTAGTAGTCAGATTGTTATCTAACCCTTTTATGATGGAAATGTCTAGAAAATTAGCCTTAGTGCTGGAACATTCATAAGAAAAGATAAAAAACGATGTACTGGAATTCATGTAGGAGATGAATTCCTGTAATAACTTTAATCCACCATTCCAAAGAACCAAAACATCGTCTACAAACCGCCTATATAAGATGACATGTTTGAACCTAGGGTCCTTGAAGATGAAGTCCTTTTCCCACTGATATACCACTATGTTGGCATAGGCATTGGCACAGGGAGTGTCACCACAAAAATTCTGTGTGTGTACAAAATCTAAAACAAAAAATATGAACTTTTTAATGTCACTACATAAAAGGTCATGTTTAGCAAGTGCATTACTTGTATCTTTCTTATATATAGCCAAGGTGTGCTTGTAGATTCTCCTTGACAACCATCTTACAGTCTTGCCGATGTAAAATCTTTCACAGGACTCACAGGATGCCAAGTAAACTAGGTGCTTGATTGCCCGGGTCTATATTGAATAATCCAAAAGTGAATTCACCAAACAGTATTTACATGGAAAATACCATTTAGCGAATTCGTTCTTGTGGGGAGGGTGCAGCCTACTAATTATATATACCAACTCCGAGATTGCACTACAGTGAAGAAAGGGCAAATTTTCCGATCTTCACTGTACTGCGATCTCACTATTAACAGTTCACCGAATGGTATTTTCGATGTAAATACCGTTCAGTGAATTCACTTTTCAATAGACCTGTTTACCCAAATGTAAATACCCAATGGTTTGAAATACACTGAGGATGAATGAGTGATGTGCCTATATTGCTTACACTTGCTACAATAAAAGGTGCCTGGCGTGTTTGAGTATGTAAGCTGGAGGGGGCTGTATGTTCCAAGATGGATTTCAAATTGAAAGGCTTTTTGTCTCGTTGTGTCTTTAAAGGGTAAACAGTACCAGCTTTATACACTACCAAATCTCTCTTAAGTTTGCCTTGCTTCGTGGTGACCATGGAAGCCCTCAGTCTGTCAAGGTTAGCAGTAAGGTTTGATTATAACGTGCTGTTGATATTGTCTTCTACAACCTACCATTCTCCTGCTATTCCCAAAGTAGCCCAATGGCACAACATGCATCCTTGTGGAGTGAGAGCTTTGTCATCTGTTTCCACCAGCAGTATTAGCCCTAATAGCTACTCGACATCATAAGTGGATGTTCCTTCTCATCTCTGCTCTCTGACCAGAGAATTATAGATGGAGCACACATCCTGAGACAGAAGTCTTCTGCTGTTCCCTTCCAAGAATGGCAAGCAGGCGTAGCCTCATTATTCCACTCCTTCACCTGTTGGCTCTTCTGATGCCAAGACCATTAATCAAACCAAGTTTATGTGGGTTGTAGACCAAGCACCACCCCCCTGTATTGTGTGCTGGGTTCATGTGTTTATGTTGTAATGGTAATGCTTGGATTATCAGCCTCAGTGACAATCATACCTTTTTAGTCACTCTAGTTTCTCATTTGTTGATTAGCTAGAATGGTAACATAGCATAATATAACATAACATAACATAGTACTTCAAGCTTTATTCTTCAACCAGCTCCATCTAGAATTACTGGGTGAAGCCAAGCTGTGCATTATTATTAATATTATATTTTAATCTCAAAGAACAGTGTTAGATACTTCACAGTAAGCTTTGCCTGACAATATCAACAGTTCTGAATGAAACAGTTTACCTGAAACTCAGAGATTTCCAATTTAGATTCCAGAAGTATGTAGCAGAGTTTTGCCAAGATTACAACTGCATATGCAAGAAAGAGTGAAGTAGAGCAAAGGCAGTTTAGGGGACAGAATGGATCCATATCAGATGTTCACAGTCCTATGTCTCATTAGTAACAACCATTCATCTTTATGTATGTATAACTCCTTACGGTCCTTGTGAAGCGCAGTTGTAGCATTGAAGTTAGTATTGTTATAAGAATGTTTATCTATTGCTAGTATTGAAGTTAGTATTGTTATAAGAATGTTTATCTATTGCTATTACAAAAAAAAAAAAAAAAAAAGTTTTTCTTTTTTGTTTTATTTCCTAACTGCTACTACTTTCTATATTTCAGTTTGTATGTATCTTTACTGTGCTTCTTTTTACATTGTATTTTTGCATATGTCTTGGAGCTTTTCTCCCCGGGCCTCTACTGAAAATGGACATATATCCAGTTAGACTAGCCATGTCAACAAATGTAAAATAAATAAATAAATAAGGGTAGACCACTGCTAAATTTCCTTTAATTTATTTACTTTTGAACCAGGGTAGATCATTGGTCCACCTAGACTCTTTTCAAACTCAGACCAGGAACACTGTCTGGTCACATAGCAGGGAGGTAGATCCTGACAGAATTAAACACTGAACTACAAGAAGCAGCTTGTTAACAACTAATTCACAGCCATCACCAATCATGTAATTTGGGTTGAGATATTGAAAATGTGACAGTCCTTTTAACATTTACCATAAAAACGTCATCCCTTCTGAAAAAACAATGCAGCAGAAACAGCCTCATTTGAACAAAGAATGGTCTTTGGTTGCATCTGTTTAGCACATGGAATGGAATCTGTCATTACGAACCCCACCTCAAAATAAGGGTTTCATCCTTCATGCCCCTCCCATGAACAAAGCCTGAGTGTGGAATTATAATAAAGGAGACATACTCCTGGATCCCAAAATGGGTTTGTACAGTCTTCTCAATTTGTTGTTTCATTAACACTGTTGTAGTGCACGGGGATTGCTGATCATGCCCTGATATTTGGAAAGAGATAAATCAGTTAAGTACCAGAATGGTGCATGACTCAGTTCCTATTATATAATCGAAGATGCAATCCTTCGAATGCATCTTGATTTAACTTGAAAGCACAAAACAGCAAAATAGCAAAACGGCATATAATCAATTTCTTTCCCTGGGAAAGAAATGGCTTGGCCAACTCCGTTACTTTGCCATTTTCCTCACTGTAGTGCGATCTCAGAGTTGGTATATTTAAGTAGGGGCGTGGGGGGGGCACAGCCCCCCTCATTGGGTTGGTGTTCGCCCCCCACTTTATGTAATGTTTTGACGTTTTTATTTATTTTAATTTTTTTTTTGTGGAACAGTGATTTTTTTTTTTCCCTGGGAAAAAATCGCTGTTCCAAGTGTTCGGGATTGTAAGCTTTCACTTACATGGGGTCGATAAATCAGCATTCGCTTTTTTTAAGCATTCGCTGATTTAATACAGACCCCATGACTCGACCTTAACATGTTAAGCATCCCCTGCAAAAGTTGTTAAGACCGGGTCCCATGCTAGGCAGTAAAATCTGCCTGTACTGACAAGCAAATGACAGCAACAGAGCAAAACATTTGTTTCTGCCTGCTGTTTGTACCCTTAACATGTCCCTAACTTCCTCTAAAAAAATAAATAAAACTTGAGAGTTGTTAGAATAACAGGATGTGTGTTCATCTGCATAATCTGAAGAATGTGAACACTGAAACTCAAATGTATGTCATTATTTATTGACCTCAAGCCTCAGTGGTTAGTCCAAAAAACACATTTTATGAGGAACAGACCAAAAATTTGAGGCAATAATTTGGATGTCCGGAGAAAATCTAGACACTTGAGAGGTAATGGAGGTAAGTGTAAATGTAACAGACTGCGTTACAATACATCTCTGTCAGCACTCACTGTTTTATGGCTTTGAAAGCTGGGAAAACACTTAGTGATTTTTTTCCCTTTTAACTAGTAGTACATAGAGAAGAGAACGCTCCATGCACTACAAAGAATTATGATAAATTCACCAGTCGTAACCCCTTACTATGTATTCTCAGCATAAATTCCAAGAGTCACCTCAAGAGCAATTTCTTGACATCCATGTCTCAAACACATAATATGTTATTAGGTTATGATTAGTGAACTGATCCTAATCCTCTACGCTGTGAAAGTGAACATTCTCTGCAGTCTTCCAAGTTTCTTGTGGATGAGATGTGCAGAAATGTCTTCACTGAATCCACAATAACCTTACTGACAACACTTTTTGCACAAGTGCTAGATGTCACTATATACAAAGTTCTTTTTCACCAGCATTAATGCTTTTCTTTATCTTTTTATCGATTAAAGTCTGCTTCCCCTTAAATGTTGCACAATTCACTTTTAATCAGCCATACCTCTTATGACTTTAAGCATCTAAATTTGACTTGTGTATTTTCCAGGATGAATAAATTCACTGTTCATTATTATGTAAAAAGCAAACAACATTGTTTCATGAAAATGACTTCCCACTCCTATGGAAAATTTGTATCTGTCAGATTTATTTGCCTTGAACATTTTATTCCACTCATGCAATTAGAACTAATTTCTAAATACAGCTAATGCTCCAAGAATTTATATTTCACAACCTCATGGAAATTTCTAGTTCTGTACATATATTCTGGTATTACAACAGAGACAAAATAAAACCCATTTTCAGTTTAGAATTTTTTTAAAACCACATAGGATTTGCATGGAAGATCCAGTGTGCCAGCCATGTAAAGCAGATAGAGAGCTAAAGTAGATAAATGTGTGCAGAGGCAATCTGAGATGCCACAGGACTTATACGACTTTCCATCAAAACAATATGAATGAGGTCATCATGCATAACCCGTTGTTTCTGCTGCTTGTGCTGTAGTCTTTTATTGGGATAAGAAGGAAGGTACACTTAACCCATACCAACACATCTCCCACTCTCGTAATAGAAAAAGCATTCTGGTAGATGTAAGAGGTTTTGTTTGGTTGTTATGGTCTCTTGCTTCACTCTCTTAGTTTTCTTTCAGTCTTTCTTTTCTCTCTCTCTCTCTCTCTCTCTCTCTCTCACACTCTCTCTGTCTCATCCTGTTCCTCATCTTACTCCCCAGGATTCAACAAGCTCTGCATGGTGTTCAGAAATAGTGCAAGAGCTGCTGGAAGCAATATGGCCGCCGAGACATCCAGGAGCAAGCTCCCGGGATGTGCACGAATGCTCCTGCACTATTCCTGCACGGACACAGCTCCTGTATGCTAATTACCCCATTTGCAGGTGAAAAACATGCAAATGAGGTGAATTAGCAATCCAGGAAGCAGGCAGTCATCCGTACAGGATTAGTGTAACCTGCAGAAATGTATTTGGCTAGTAACCGAGTACATGTCTGCAAACTACGAAAAGGAGCCATGACAGCTCCAAATAAAGGGTGTATATAATGTGGAAGGAATGTCAATGGCCATATATATGGCCATTGGCATGGAAAATAGTTTCAAAATAACAAAAAATAACTTTTTTTTTGGCCGATTCCAGCCATTTAACCGTAGGGCAGTGGCGCGTAAATGGAATAGGCCCGAAAATAAAAATAAAACCTTGAAGCAAAATCACAATTTTGCCTTTATAGTCAATGGCAGGCAGAAGACAACAAGGCCACTGAATAGTGGTTGCTAAGGGGGAAGGCTCAGTGTTAGACTTGTAACTAGGCATTAGCAATCAGTTCTATGCAAATGAGGGGAATGATATTGAATCACAGATTTTCCCTCATTGCTAGCCAGCACCCAACTGTGTAGGTGCAGAAAAACCATGGTGCAAGCCTAAGAGTTAGCTGACATCATACAGGGGTGTTTCAGGCATACTGTAAGCATATTGGAGCTCTGTGGCTCGGGTTTGCCCTTAGCTTAGCAGAGATAAGGAAGGGGGGGGGTGTGTCTGAAACTGCCTAGCAGTATTTATATTGCCTAAACAGGTGTGCGCAGCTCGCACAGGGTTTTAAACAAAAAAAAAAGAAAGAAAGAAACCAAGAAATAGCAGCTCCGTTCACATCTGAGCACTGTGTTTGCGTGGCGAACCTCAGGGCTTAAACAGGAAGGCAATGGGAAAGGAAAACAGCAGTAGGAAGGTAATCAAGGAGAACTAGCATAGCTGGCAAGTGAAATGTATCAGAATCAGCCAATTACACAGGCAGCAGCCCAGCCCAGCACACTACTATAAACTATGCAAACACCTTTCCCTCTGTTTTTTTCCACAAACTCTACACCACTGGTGTACACAAACGGAGAAATTTTACCTAACAAAAGCAACAAAATGATAGGGGCTGCTGTCGCTCTCATAAATCAATATGGAAGAGGCTGAGGGTGGTGAGGATGAGAATGCTGATGACCAATCCACAGTGAGGAGAAGGAGAAGAGTGTACATACGCAGGGTAACCTATCAGGGGCTATATGAGCTGGAGATAGTGGAGCACTATAGGGTGGACAGGGACCTCCTACAGCAAATTGTTGAGTTGTGCTGGCCACACCTCACACACAGAACCAACAGAGAGGAACCCATCCCAGTGGATACCAAGGTATGTGTAGGCTTAAGAATACTAGCCACAGGTACCTTCGAAAGGCCAACTTGGGATATCATGAGGATCTCACAGGCATCAGCATCCAGGCTACTCCACCAGTTCCTGGATGCCATGTCAGCACATGCCGGTGAGCACATATATTTCCACAACACCCATGAGGCGTTAACCAGCAATATGCATCTCTTCCACCAAATAGCAGAATACCCTGAGGTAGTGGGTGCTATAGACTGCACACACATATACATCAAAGCACCACTTGGCAAGCGGGGTAGAGTCTACATAAACCACAAGGGCTTCCCCTCCATCAACTGCCAGGTCGTGTGCGATGCCCAGGGCATTATAATGAATGTGTGTGCTGGTAGCCCTGAAAGCTATCACGACTCCCACATCTGTCATATGATGCAGCTGTACCAGAGATTTACCAGTGGGGACATCTCATATGGCCACCTAGTGGAGGATGCTGGTCACGCACTGGAGCTGTGGCTGATGACACCCATCAGAAATGCACACACACACCTGAACAAGAACTCCATAATGAGGCACACATAAAAACCAGAATCATAACAGAGCATGTGTTTGGGATGCTCTGTCATGGTTCCTGTGCCTGGACATATCTGGTGGAGCCTTGTAGTACTCTCCAGCTACATATACCCAAATTGTCATTGTATGTGCCATGCTATACAATATGATCCTACAGAAACAGCTGCAACACGAACAGCACGGGGCAGGGCCACACAGCCTCCCGCCATTGCCAAGGCCAGCACAAGCACAGACTGACTCAGAGGAGGAACAACCTGAGCCTGCCCCTGTAGGCAGAAGGAGGCATGCCCAGTATGCCCCGGCCTTGGCAAAGAGAAAACTCATAGTACATACACTGACACATTAGGAACCCAGGGAATGACACCTCTCTCTGACTCCTACATACAGTAAAAGGGATGCCAAACATGACACTAACTGTGCTTAACCATGTATAGGGAGTGCACTATGTGCATCCAACATAGTCAGCTCTCCAGCACCATCCTCAATACTGGCACAGCCACAAGGTAAGTCACTCCCTATCAGTTGCTGAATGGAGTAGTATGTTCTGCTACTTGTATCTATGGTACGGATATGAGCATGCAAGGGAATCGGGTGGCTGAATGGGATGGCAGCAGATAATAGACACCTATATGGGCAGCATGAAATCCATAACAAATATTGGTGTCAACATAGTAGGCAGTACTAGACAAGGTGACAAATCCCATTGCAGGACATGTGGTGGGCCAAATGTGTGTCCATAGGACACACACATGCATGTCAGTGAGGTTGACATACCCAACAGTCTCAGCCAGCAGAACAGGTATAGATGACCACAAAGAAAGGCTGTGCTAAGACCTCCGATTGATGGCAATGGAGAACAGCTCCCCTGAAAACCCACACAGAGAGACTACAACAGGTCAGGCAGTTGGATGTTAGTTCTGAAGAGTAAGATGTCTGAAACTGAAATGTAGGTCAATAAAACCTAAGATCTGTACTACAGTGATATGCCTCTAGTCTGCATGATAGGTCAGAATACAGAATGAAATGGAAACCATCAGAGTACCTGAAATACCAGTACAGTCATAGCAAATGTTTACAGTTGTCAGGTGTGCCACCCTCACAGTCCTACATTTATTTATTTATTTATTTATTTTACATTTGTTGACCGGGCTAGTCTAGCTGGATATATGTCCATTTTCAGAAGAGGCCCGGGGAGAAATGCTCCAGTAAACAGAGGTATAAAATACAATATTAAGTGGAGAGGTAGTTAGTACAGGAAATAAAACATTATAAACAGAGCAAAAGGAGAACAGTATAATCAGAGCATTAACTAAAAGTAAGCGTAGAGAGATGTGCAGAATAACATAATATATATATATATATATATTTTTTTTTTTTTTTTTTTAGTATGTAATAGATAAGCTATTTCTCAGTGGATCCTACAACAGGGCAATCATATCATAGTTATAAGAAACATAAGCAGATAGAGAGGAGGACACAGAGCTAGTCAGGTTTATTGCAGGAGCAAAGCCAGTATTTCTTTAGGTGAAGTTTCAGTTGTCTTTTAAAAAGTGGGAGAGAAGACAGTGCTAGAATATCAGAGGGAAGTTTGTTCCACTTCTTTCCAACAGAGTTGGAAAAGAGAGAGTCACCTGAAGAGTTATTGGGTTTGGTCATTTTTATAAGTAATTTATTAGAAGAACGTAGTTGTTTCAAATTATTATATGGTGAGATGAGGTTGGAGAGTATAGGTGTTTTAGTTGGATGATGTAGGATCTTATGAGTTATTAAGAATTGTTGAAGTAGAAGTTGGTTAGGAAGTTCTAGCCAGCCTAGTTGTTTTAGGTTCAGGCAGTGATGAGTTCTAAATGGGGAACCTGTAGCAAATCTAGCAATGTTGTGGTAGGATGTTGAGAGTTTCTTAAGGTTGTTTTTTGAAAGATTTGTGTATATGGGGCAAGCATATAAAAGAGTAGAGATAAGGTGAGATCTGGCTAGTGCAGTTCTTGTTTCAGGTGTAAGGAAGGGTTTGATTCTATAAAGGGATCCAATTTGTTTATTCACTAGTTTTATTGTCGTATTGATGTGAGAGTCAAAGCTAAGATTGTTGGCAATAGTAATTCCTAGAAGTTTTGTAGTGGAATCTGGAGAAATAAGAGTATTATCACTGGAAGTAAGAGTGAAGTCTAGTGGGGTTGATTTACGGGAAGGTGAGAACAAGAGCAATTTGGTTTTCTTGGGGTTAAGGAGTAGGCAGCAGTCAGAGAACCATTGCTCGACAGTGGTAAAGGATTGTTGTGTGAGTACTTGGAGTTCGGTTTGAGATTTAGCAGAGCAGATTATAGTAGAATCGTCTGCGTATTGTATGCAGGTAGTATTTGGGATAGCTAATTGGAGGTCGTTAATAAAGATAGAAAATAGAAGGGGGCCTATGATAGAACCTTGAGGTACACCTAAAGAGATAGGAAGGAGATTAGATAATGACTTTTTCCAAAGAACTGCTTGCTGACGATTTTCAAGGTAAGATGTGAACCAGGTTAGGGAAAGAGGATCAAGTGAGAGAGATTTAAGTATATGTAGCAGAAGTTTGTGGTTAACCATGTCGAAGGCTTTCGATAAGTCAATAAAGACTGAAGATGAAAGGTTATTATTGTTGCGGTTATAGTTAATGGAGTTGGTAAAGGAGAGAAGTGCTGTGGTAGTACTGTGGGAGGGTCTGAATCCATGTTGGCAGTTAGCAAGTAGGTTGTTTTGCAGAAGGTGGTTAAGGAGTTGCTTATGGATACATTTTTCCATGAGTTTAGCTATAGGTGATAGAAGTGCTATGGGGCGAAAGTTAGAATAGTCATTAGATTTACCCCCTTTGTGTAGTGGGATGATGTGAGATATTTTCCAAGTTGAGGGGAAAATTCCTTCATTTATGGATCTATTTATCAGAATGGAAATAGGATAGGCAATTGATTTAGCTCCAATTTGCAGGAATTCTGCAGGAAGTTTATCTGCAGAGGGGGTGCTAGGTCTTAGTTTTGGATCAGTGATAGGATAAAGGAGGTAGATACTGGTTGTAAGTGAAAGAAAGGTGGATTTAAAGTAGGTAAGAGTAGCTTAGAGGTGTCAGGAGCTAGGTGGCTAGCAAGAGTTTGGATAGTATTAGTAAAAAATGTATTAAAGTCGTTGGCTATTTGTGTGTGATTCTCAGGGTTAGAGTCTTGAGGGTTAGGTGTGATAGACTGGCCTGGAGATAAAAGGTTTTTAATGCTGGCCCAGAAGTTTTTAGGTTCTTTTTTGTGGGTTTGTTGTGTTTGTAGGTAATAATTTTTTTTGTCAGCAAGGATGGCTATTTTTGTTTTGTTTCTAAGCTCTCTGAAGTTTTGGCGGTCAGTTAAGTTTTTAGTGGTTCGCCATTTAGCCCAAGATTTGTTTCTGGGGATCATTATTTCTCTGGTATTGTTGGTCAGCCAGGGTGCTGCTTTGGTTTTAATTCTGAAAGTACGACTAGGGGCGTGGTGATCAAGGATGGCTAAGAATGTGGAATTAAAGTGTTCAACTGCTTCATTAAGTGGGAGATTTTTTAGTGGGGACCAATTGCATTGTGTTAAGTTAGTTAGAAAAAGGTCAGAGTTAAAATTCTTTTTTGAATGTAATGTTCTAAAAGTGGTTGGTAAAGTTAGTTTAGTTTTATGTCTAATTACGTAAGTAGGTGAGTGATCACTTAGATCATCTGGTAGGGTACCTGTTTGGTAGGATTGTTCAGGGGTATTAGTGAGAATCCAGTCTAAGGTGGTCTCATTGTTGCTAGTTTTGTTAGTTCTAGTGGGACAATTAATGAGTTGTGAGAAGCCATGTAGGTTTATATGGGTGGTAGGATTTGTGTTATTACAGGAGTTCCAATCAATATTGAAATCACCTAAGACTATTGTTTCTTGAGGGAGATAGGTGGAGAATGAACTAAGGATGCATTCGAGTGTGCTGATTTTGTTTCCAGGGGGAAGATAAACACATATGATGTTTATGGCTTTACTGTTGTTGACTTGAAGTTTGGAGCTAATTATTTCTGCATGATTATCTAGGCAGAGAGTTTGATTTATAAGATTTATTTGGAATTGTGCTTTGTAGATAATTGTTACCCCCCTCCTTTTTTGGTAGTGCGATCAAGTCTAATGATGTTATACCCAGGTGGTGTTATTTCATTGTCTTTGATGGTAGGTTTTAGCCATGTTTCAGTCACGCATAAGATATCAAAATGATGTGTTTCTAGAAGGGTATGGACTTGAATAATTTTGTTACAAATACTTCTTATATTGATGTGAGCAATAGAGAGGGAGTTGGTAGGTAAGACAGATGGTAATGGTATAGCTTTGTCTTGCTTATTAAAGGTATTGGTGTGGTGTGGGCCAGGGTTAGGATTGATATCACCATCCAGCTGTAGGTAAAGGAGTTTAAAATATTTTGGTTCGGGAAGTTTGTAAATGTTGTCAGTTAATTTCCTAGATTTTGGTTTGCTTAGTTTGAAGTGTACTAGTCTGTGGTATTTGGCTAGTTGGTAGTTGGGTTCAGTAGGGAGATTTAAGAAGGTGTAACAGACAGGTAATAAAGGTGTAGAGGTTTGTTTAGATGGAATAGTAAGAGTGGGGTGAAGTGGATATTCATAGCAGGTTAATAGATAGATAGTTAAAAGAGATGGAAAAAGTAATAAGCTGATAATTAATTTAGGTTTTGGAGGGATAACTATTGTGAGCATTTTAATATTTGTTGATCTTAACCATGTACATAGAAATGTAGTAACATGTAGGTGTGGGTATAATAACAGTGGTGCACAGATTACTTGAGCCAGCCAAATTAGCAGGATAGATTGTTGCACGTGTACAATATGCAGGGCTCTGTCTGTTAGGTTGTTGTGTATTGTATATTGTGTGAAAGTGGTCAGCATGTAGGCATGGAGGGTTGTGTCCTGGTGCCCTATGGCCAGTACTGTGGATGACAGGGCCAAGTTCTAACAACTGCAGTGCCAAGCACAATGTATCCCAGCAAGACCAAATCCAGCAGTAATCCATACTAATTGTTCGGATGTAATATCTGTCACCATCTGAAAGATGGACATGGCATGAATGTGGACACAGACATACACACAGTACACAGGTGAAAGTACCCTAGACAGAGAGTGTATAAAATGTAATTGTCAACTGCACACACCTCTTTAATTGTACATACAAGTTAGCAGCACATTATTTGTCTGTGTAGTATGGAATACTGATGTAGTCTGGCCAATCAGTGGCAGACCACAAAAGGCACAGTTATGAAGTAATGAGAAACTGCTGATGTCCCCACACAAGCCAGCATAACGGGAATGCCCCACATATATCTGTGAGTCAGCTGCAAGAAGCTTCCATAGAACACATGCACTCAGCTAACCCCACCATCAGCCACAGGTTCATCACAGGTCATATCCCTGCTGTTGGGAATGAGTACAATATGACCCCCACTTTTGTATGGGAATACCCACAGAATGCAGCATGCTGAAGAGCTGTCCCATGAAGGTGTGTCCCTAGCTGTAACAAGCACCCTGCCAGTATCCACACCAATGGATTAATAAGGACAGAAACTATTGCCATTAACACCTTGCACACCTACCCTGTCACTCCAGGTGAATCCAGTGGCATGCAGCCTGGGACTGTAGGAGTGACAGAATAAACTTGCCTGCTACAGATGGCCTGCATCACTACCAAATGCCCTACAGTCCTCTGTCAAAGGCCTGTGTCTCACCCGTACTGCCAATGTATGTTATCTTGTGGAGTCCCAAATAATGACATAACACAGTCCACAGAACACAAATGCAAGACCATGTCAACAAATCCCAGTAGCATGTCCAACATGTCCTACTGCATGAACTGTGGACTAACTCCCTAAATACTTCTGGGATGAAGTGATAACTATAGGGATACTTATCAGATATCGCTCGCATAATGTTAGGAAGAGGATAGAATAACAGGGGGGGTAGAGGCATGGACACCATGGAGTGTGTGAAGTCTGAAATTCTGATGTGTGCCCATACTATCCCTGCCTGCAAACCCAGGAATGGGTGGCTATAAACCTGTTTGTAAACCACAATGTGAAGGGGAAATGACCTGATATATGAGCCCTGCCTCTGGGTAACCTGTGTGAATCTGTACAGCTGAGAGGTATGGCCACAGCAGGATATGGCCATTCTGTCACGTCAATGGATGTGCAAGTATGGTATCCTCAGCCACCACAGTACCAAGGTGCTGGACCATTTACAAAGACTCATCAGCAAGTGTCTGTAGCTCCCCCTCCAGAATGGCATGATTCTGCAGGGATATATAGGCTACAGACCACAATACTGGACACAGCTTCATTCATCTTGTATTCTCCAGGAAATGACTGCAAGCAAATAAGTATATCTGTCAGTAGCTGATGACATAATACATCACAGTGTAAAACAGTACATATGTCTGAATATCTCTGCTAACATCAAAACCATGTAGCAGAAGCAGCACAGACACAATTAGTTACAGTATCCCACTATCCTTTGCCCATTGTGACTCCATATTGTCAACCTATCTACAGATATCCTGCAGAAACAGGTTGCTAGCTGTAGGTGTAGAACACAAATGCCTGCACTGGAGTACAACCTACCTGGAATGGATTCACACACTCAATACAGAAGGTCATATTGGGCATGCTCTCACACTTAGAGAAATGAAGCCCATGTCTGACAACAAAAATACAGAAGGGTCATACTGGGCATGCTCCCACACTTAACAGAAATGAATCCTATGTCTGGCAACAACAGTGGACTATACATATCTGTCAGTTGCAGATGTCTGTGCACACACACCACATTGCATACCAGTCATGATTTGCATACACACCGGATAGGAATACACACATATATCCAAGGACAACACTCTATAATAGGTCAAACATACACAGAGATGTGGTGAAGAGAGAGACAGACAGTGACAAAGAGCTTCCCATCATGAGGTCTGTCCCACCCACCACCCATCCAATTGGCAAATATCACATGATGCGCCAATGTCTATCACTGTAGACATTTGCTTCTGGTAACCCTCAGCACTATAGTGTCTGTGGTGCTTGTGATAACTGTGTAACATGACAGTACAAGGCAATATTCATCTAGCAGTCATATACACAGTCCTGTCAAATGAAAAGCTGTATGTGACTGAGTGTTGTGTGTGTTTCCAGAGGAATGGATTATGGCCCATTCATACACACTGCACTCCCTATTGCCCTAGTTTAGCTAGCCTGCTGATGTCAGTCACCTTGAAATACCCCCTTGGATAAGGATCATTCCTATAATCATTGTGGCACATGCAAGAACTGTGTACTGCTATAGTGTGCTGTACTAGTTAGGTAGGAGTTCTAATCCCAGACATGGCACCTGTGAAACGTTGTGTGTGTGTAGGGAGCAATGATTTTGAGGCCATTCATAGACACTAGCCCTCCCATTGCCCTACTGTAGTAAGGCTGCTGATGTCATTCACCTTGAAATACACCTTTGAATTGGGTATAACACTATAAGATCCATGGTGTGTACAATAACTATGTAATGCTATAGTGTGATTTACTAGTTAGATAGGAGTTCTAATCCCAGACATGGTAACTGTGAAAGTTTGTGTGTGTAGGGAGCAATGATTTTGAGGCCATTCATAGACACTACCCCATTGCCCTACTTTAGCAAGGCTGCTGATGTCATTCACCTTGAAATACACCTTTGGATAACCATCAGCACTATAAGTTCTGTGGTGTGTGCGATAACTGCATAATGCTATACTATGATGTACTGGTTAGGTAGGAGTTCTAATTGCAGACATAGCAACTATGAAACTTTGTGTGTGTGTTTGTGTGTGTAGGGAGCAATGATTTTGAGGCCATTCATAGACACTATCCCTCCCATTGCCCTACTTTAGTAAGGCTGCTGATGTCCAGACATGGCAACTGTGAAACTTTGTGTGTGTGTGTGTTTGTTTGTGTAGGGAGCAATGATTTTGAGGCCATTCATAGACACTACCCCTCTCATTGCCCTACTTCAGCAAGGCTGCTGATGTCATTCACCTTGAAATACACCTTTTGAAAAAGGCTACCCCTATAATTTGTGTGGCACATGCAATAACTGCATAATGCTATAGTGTAATGTACTAGTCAGGTAGGAGTTTTAATCTCAGACATGGCAACT